>NC_057799.1:481989669-482008268 GCF_018294505.1 Triticum aestivum
CCAATTTATATGCACTAGAGCATGTGCATGTAGTTCAAATTTGAATTATGCACATAAAATGCGTGGAAAACCCAGTTAATGTATAAAAATGCCCAAACGAACCCCGAAAATTCCAAAATTAAACACAACACTCCTGTTGTTCTATGTTGACACTAGAAAATTTTGAAAGCAATAAGAGGCAACGAATATCGTTTCGTGCCCAAAGGTGGCACGTTCCCTAACGAAACCATCACGCTTGTTGTGAGATGCTCTGTTTTGTGATAAGCTTATACACAAGCCTGCCCCAAATGGGAGAAATTTTTTACCACGGCATGTTGATGCCGCTCCATGATAGCATGCCAAGTTTCATGAATTTCAGACGAGTTTTGGATTTACTAGAATTTAAAAACTAGGTATCTCAATGTTTGCGGCCGAGTGACGGTGGCAGGGTGTTTGACATTCATTCCCATTTCTTGCATGGGACCTAAGCATGCAATCAAGGACACAGATTTGATTTTTCGACCAATTTATATGCACTAGAGCATGTGCATGTAGTTCAAATTTGAATTATGCACATAAAATGCCTACAGAACCCAGTTAATGTATAAAAATGTCCAAACGAACCCCGAAAAATTTCAAAATTAAACACAACACTCCTGTTGTTCTATGTTCACACTAGAAAATTTTGAAAGCTATAAGAGGCAACGGATATCGTTTCGTCCCCAAAGGTGGCATGTTCCCTAACGAAACCATCACGCTTGTTGTGAGAAGTTCTGTTTTGTGAGAAGCTTATACCCAAACCTGCCCCAAATGGGACAAAATTTTTACCACGGCATGTTGATGCCGCTCCATGATAGCATGCCAAGTTTCATGAATTTTAGACGAGTTTTGGATTTACTAGAATTTAAAAACCAGGTACCTAAATGTATGCGGCCGAGTGACGGTGGCAGGGTGTTTCACATTCATTCCCATTTCTTGCATGGGACCTAAGCATGCAATCAAGGACACATATTTGATTTTTCGACCAATTTATATGCACTAAGCATGTGCATGTAGATCAAATTTGAATTATGCACATAAAATGCCTAGAAAACCCAGTTAATGTATAAAAATGTGCAAACGAACCCCGAAAACACAACACTCATGTTGTTTTATGTTGAGACTAGAATATTTTGAAAGCAATAAGAGGCAACGGATATTGTTTCGTCCCCAAATGTGGCACGTTCCCTACTGAAACCATCGCTTGTTGTGAGATGCTCTGGTTTGTGAGAAGCTTATACCCAAACCTGCTCCAAATGGGACAAAAAATTTACCACGGCATGTTGATGCCGCTCCATGATAGCATGCCAAGTTTCATGAATTTCGGACGAGTTTTGGATTTACTAGAATTTAAAAACCAGGTATCTCAATGTTTAGGCCTGAGTGACGGTGGCAAGGTGTTTGACATTCATTCCCCTTTCTTGCATGGGACCTAAGCATGCAACCAAGGACACATATTTGATTTTGGAACCAATTTATATGCACTAGAGCATGTGCATGTAGTTCAAATTTGAATTATGCACATAAAATGCGTGGAAAACCCAGTTAATGTATAAAAATGCCCAAACGAACCCCGAAAATTTCAAAATTAAACACAACACTCCTGTTGTTCTATGTTGACACTAGAAAATTTTGAAAGCTATAAGTGGCAACGGATATCGTTTCGTCCCCAAAGGTGGCATGTTCCCTAACGAAACCATCACGCTTGTTGTGAGAAGTTTTGTTTTGTGAGAAGCTTATACCCAAACCTGCCCCAAATGGGACAAAAATTTTACCACGGCATGTTGATGCCGCTCCATGATAGCATCCCAAGTTTCATGAATTTTAGACGAGTTTTGGATTTACTAGAATTTAAAAACCAGGTATCTCAATGTATGCGGCCGAGTGACGGTGGCAGGGTGTTTGACATTCATTCCCGTTTCTTGCATGGGACCTAAGCATGCTATCAAGGACACAGATTTGATTTTTCGACCAATTTATATGCACTAGAGCATGTGGATGTAGTTCAAATTTTAATTATGCATATAAAATGCCTAGAAAACCCAGTTAATGTATAAAAATGTCCAAACGAACCCCGAAAAATTCCAACATTGAACACAACACTCCAGTTGTTCTATGTTGACACTAGAAAATTTTGAAAGCAATAAGACACAATGGATATCGTTTCGTCCCCAAAGGTGGCACGTTCCCTACCGGAACCATCACGCTTGTTGTGAGAAGCTCTGGTTTATGAGAAGATTATACCCAAACCTGCCCCAAATGGGACAAAAAAATTACCACGGCATGTTGATGCCGCTCCATGATAGCATGCCAAGTTTCATGAATTTTGGACGAGTTTTGGATTACTAGAGTTTAAAAACCAGGTATCTCAATGTTTGCGCCCGAGTGACGGTGGCAGGGTGTTTGACATTCATTCCCATTTCTTGCATGGGACCTAAGCATGCAACCAAGGACACATATTTGATTTTTGAACCAATTTATATGCACTAGAGCATGTGTATGTAGTTCAAATTTGAATTATGCACATAAAATGCCTAGAAAATCCAGTTAATGTATAAAAATGTCCAAACGAACCCCGAAAAATTCCAAAATTAAACACAACTCTCCTGTTGTTCTATGTTGACACTAGAAATTTTTCGAAAGCAATAAGAGGTAACGGATATCATTTCATCCCCAAAGGTGGCACGTTCCCTACCGAAACCATGACGCTTGTTGTGAGAAGCTCTGGTTTGTGAGAAGCTTATACCCAAACCTGCTCCAAATGGGACAAAAAAATTACCACGGCATGTTGATGCCGCTCCATGATAGCATGCCAAGTTTTATGAATTTCAGACGAGTTTTGGATTTACTAGAATTTAAAACCAGGTATCTCAATGTTTGCGGCCGAGTGACGGTGGCAGGGTGTTTGACATTCATTCCCGTTTCTTGCATGGGACCTAAGCATGCAACCAAGGATAGAGATTTGATTTTTCGACCAATTTATATGCACTAGAGCATGTGCATGTAGTTCAAATTTGAATTATGCACATAAAATGCCTACAGAACCCAGTTAATGTATAAAAATGTCCAAACGAACCCCGAAAAATTTCAAAATTAAACACAACACTCCTGTTGTTCTATGTTGACACTAGAAAATTTTGAAAGCTATAAGAGGCAACGGATATCGTTTCGTCCCCAAAGGTGGCATGTTCCCTAACGAAACCATCACGCTTGTTGTGAGAAGCTCTGTTTTGTGAGAAGCTTATACCCAAACCTGCCCCAAATGGGACAAAATTTTTACCACGGCATGTTGATGCCGCTCCATGATAGCATGCCAAGTTTCATGAATTTCGGACGAGTTTTGGATTTACTAGAATTTAAAAACCAGGTATCTCAATGTATGCGGCCGAGTGACGGTGGCAGGGTGTTTGACATTCATTCCCCTTTCTTGCATGGGACCTAAGCATGCAACCAAGGACACATATTTGATTTTTGAACCAATTTATATGCACTAGAGCATGTGCATGTAGTTCAAATTTGAATTATGCACATAAAATGCGTGGAAAACCCAGTTAATGTATAAAAATGCCCAAACGAACCCCGAAAATTCCAAAATTAAACACAACACTCCTGTTGTTCTATGTTGACACTAGAAAATTTTGAAAGCAATAAGAGGCAACGAATATCGTTTCGTCGCCAAAGGTGGCACGTTCCCTAACGAAACCATCACGCTTGTTGTGAGATGCTCTGTTTTGTGATAAGCTTATACACAAGCCTGCCCCAAATGGGAGAAATTTTTTACCACGGCATGTTGATGCCGCTCCATGATAGCATGCCAAGTTTCATGAATTTCAGACGAGTTTTGGATTTACTAGAATTTAAAAACCAGGTATCTCAATGTTTGCGGCCGAGTGACGGTGGCAGGGTGTTTGACATTCATTCCCGTTTCTTGCATGGGACCTAAGCATGCAATCAAGGACACAGATTTGATTTTTCGACCAATTTATATGCACTAGAGCATGTGCATGTAGTTCAAATTTGAATTATGCACATAAAATGCCTACAGAACCCAGTTAATGTATAAAAATGTCCAAACGAACCCCGAAAAATTTCAAAATTAAACACAACACTCCTGTTGTTCTATGTTGACACTAGAAAATTTTGAAAGCTATAAGAGGCAACGGATATCGTTTCGTCCCCAAAGGTGGCATGTTCCCTAACGAAACCATCACGCTTGTTGTGAGAAGTTCTGTTTTGTGAGAAGCTTATACCCAAACCTGCCCCAAATGGGACAAAATTTTTACCACGGCATGTTGATGCCGCTCCATGATAGCATGCCAAGTTTCATGAATTTTAGACGAGTTTTGGATTTACTAGAATTTAAAAACCAGGTACCTAAATGTATGCGGCCGAGTGACGGTGTCAGGGTATTTGACATTCATTCCCGTTTCTTGCATGGGACCTAAGCATGCAACCAAGGACACATATTTGATTTTTCGACCAATTTATATGCACTAAGCATGTGCATGTAGATCAAATTTGAATTATGCACATAAAATGCCTAGAAAACCCAGTTAATGTATAAAAATGTGCAAACGAACCCCGAAAACACAACACTCATGTTGTTTTATGTTGAGACTAGAATATTTTGAAAGCAATAAGAGGCAACGGATATCGTTTCATCCCCAAATGTGGCACGTTCCCTACTGAAACCATCGCTTGTTGTGAGATGCTCTGGTTTGTGAGAAGCTTATACCCAAACCTGCTCCAAATGGGACAAAAAAATTACCACGGCATGTTGATGCCGCTCCATGATAGCATGCCAAGTTTCATGAATTTCGGACGAGTTTTGGATTTACTAGAATTTAAAAACCAGGTATCTCAATGTTTAGGCCTGAGTGACGGTGGCAGGGTGTTTGACATTCATTCCCCTTTTTTGCATGGGACCTAAGCATGCAACCAAGGACACATATTTGATTTTGGAACCAATTTATATGCACTAGAGCATGTGCATGTAGTTCAAATTTGAATTATGCACATAAAATGCGTGGAAAACCCAGTTAATGTATAAAAATGCCCAAACGAACCCCGAAAATTCCAAAATTAAACACAACACTCCTGTTGTTCTATGTTGACACTAGAAAATTTTGAAAGCAATAAGAGGCAACGAATATCGTTTCGTCCCCAAAGGTGGCACGTTCCCTAACGAAACCATCACGCTTGTTGTGAGATGCTCTGTTTTGTGATAAGCTTATACACAAGCCTGCCCCAAATGGGAGAAAATTTTTACCACGGCATGTTGATGCCGCTCCATGATAGCATGCCAAGTTTCATGAATTTCAGACGAGTTTTGGATTTACTAGAATTTAAAAAACAGGTATCTCAATGTTTGCGGCCGAGTGACGGTGGCAGGGTGTTTGACATTCATTCCCGTTTCATGCATGGGACCTAAGCATGCAATCAAGGACACAGATTTGATTTTTCGACCAATTTATATGCACTAGAGCATGTGCATGTAGTTCAAATTTGAATTATGCACATAAAATGCCTACAGAGCCCAGTTAATGTATAAAAATGTCCAAACGAACCCCGAAAAATTTCAAAATTAAACACAACACTCCTGTTGTTCTATGTTGACACTAGAAAATTTTGAAAGCTATAAGAGGCAACGGATATCGTTTCGTCCCCAAAGGTGGCATGTTTCCTAACGAAACCATCACGCTTGTTGTGAGAAGTTCTGTTTTGTGAGAAGCTTATACCCAAACCTGCCCCAAATGGGACAAAATTTTTACCACGGCATGTTGATGCCGTTCCATGATAGCATGCCAAGTTTCATGAATTTTAGACGAGTTTTGGATTTACTAGAATTTAAAAACCAGGTATCTCAATGTATGCGGCCGAGTGACGGTGGCAGGGTGTTTGACATTCATTCCCGTTTCTTGCATGGGACCTAAGCATGCAATCAAGGACACAGATTTGGTTTTTCGACCAATTTATATGCACTAGAGCATGTGGATGTAGTTCAAATTTGAATTATGCATATAAAATGCCTAGAAAACCCAGTTAATGTATAAAAATGTCCAAACGAACCCCGAAAAATTCCAAAATTGAACACAACACTCCTCTTGTTCTATGTTGACACTAGAAAATTTTGAAAGCAATAAGAGGCAATGGATATCGTTTCGTCCCCAAAGGTGGCACGTTCCCTATCGGAACCATCACGCTTGTTGTGAGAAGCTCTGGTTTATGAGAAGATTATACCCAAACCTGCCCCAAATGGGACAAAAAAATTACCACGGCATGTTGATGCCGCTCCATGATAGCATGCCAAGTTTCATGAATTTTGGACGAGTTTTGGATTACTAGAGTTTAATAACCAGGTATCTCAATGTTTGCGCCCGAGTGACGGTGGCAGGGTGTTTGACATTGATTCCCATTTCTTGCATGGGACCTAAGCATGCAACCAAGGACATAGATTTGATTTTTCGACCAATTTATATGCTCTAGAGCATGTGCATGTAGTTCAAATTTGAATTATGTACATAAAATGCCTAGAAAACCCAGTTAATGTATAAAAATGTCCAAACGAACCCTGAAAAATTTCAAAATTAAACACAACACTCCTGTTGTTCTATGTTGACACTAGAAAATTTTGAAAGCAATAAGAGGCAACAGATATCGTTTCGTCCCCAAAGGTGGCACGTTCCCTACCGAAACCATCACGCTTGTTGTGAGAAGCTCTGTTTTGTGAGAAGCTTATACCCAAACCTACCCCAAATGGGACAAAAAATTTACCACGGCATGTTGATGCCGCTCCATGATAGCATGCCAAGTTTCATGAATTTCGGACGAGTTTTGGATTTACTAGAATTTAAAAACCAGGTATCTCAATGTTTGGGCCTGAGTGACGGTGGCAGGGTGTTTGACATTCATTCCCATTTCTTGCATGGGACCTAAGCGTGCAACCAAGGACACATATTTGATTTTTGAACCAATTTATATGCACTAGAGCATGTGTATGTAGTTGAAATTTGAATTATGCACATAAAATGCGGGGAAAACCCAGTTAATGTATAAAAATGTCCAAACGAGCCCCGAAAATTCCAAAATTAAACACAACACTCCTGTTGTTCTATGTTGACCCTAGAAAATTTTGAAAGCAATAAGAGGCAACGAATATCGTTTCGTCCCCAAAGGTGGCACGTTCCCTACTGAAACCATCACGCTTGTTGTGAGATGCTCTATTTTGTGATAAGCTTATACACAAACCTGCCCCAAATGGGAGAAAATTTTTACCACGACATGTTGATGCCGCTCCATGATAGCATGGCAAGTTTCATTAATTTCAGACGAGTTTTGGATTTACTAGAATTTAAAAACCAGGTATCTCAATGTTTGCGGCCGAGTGACGGTGGTAGGGTGTTTGACATTCATTCCCGTTTCTTGCATGGGACCTAAGCATGCAACCAAGGACACAGATTTGATTTTTTGACCAATTTATATGCACTAAGCATGTGCATGTAGATCAAATTTGAATTATGCACATAAAATGCCTAGAAAACCCAGTTAATGTATAAAAATGTGCAAACGAACCCCGAAAACACAACATGTTGTTTTATGTAGAGACTAGAAAATTTTGAAAGCAATAAGAGGCAACGGATATCGTTTCCTCCCCAAAGGTGGCACGTTCCCTACTGAAACCATCACGCTTGTTGTGAGATGCTCTGGTTTGTGAGAAGCTTATACCCAAACCTGCTCCAAAAGGGACAAAAAATTTACCACGCCATGTTGATGCCGCTCCATGATAGCATGCCAAGTTTCATGAATTTCGGACGAGTTTTGGATTTACTAGAATTTAAAAACCAGGTATCTCAATGTTTGGGCCTGAGTGACGGTGGCAGGGTTTTTGACATTCATTCCCCTTTCTTGCATGGGACCTAAGCATGCAACCAAGGACACATATTTGATTTTTTAACCAATTTATATGCACTAGAGCATGTGCATGTAGTTCAAATTTGAATTGTGCACATAAAATGCGTGGAAAACCCAGTTAATGTATAAAAATGTCCAAATGAACCCCGAAAATTCCAAAATTAAACACAACACTCCTGTTGGTCTATGTTGACACTAGAAAATTTTGAAAGCAATAAGAGGCAACGAATATCGTTTCGTCCCCAGAGGTGGCACGTTCCCTACTGAAACAATCACGCTTGTTGTGAGATGCTCTATTTTGTGATAAGATTATACACAAACCTGCCCCAAATGGGAGAAAATTTTTACCACGACATGTTGATGCCGCTCCATGATAGCATGGCAAGTTTCATTAATTTCAGACGAGTTTTGGATTTACTAGAATTTAAAAACCAGGTATCTCAATGTTTGCGGCCGAGTGACGGTGGCAGGGTGTTTGACATTCATTCCCGTTTCTTGCATGGGACCTAAGCATGCAACCAAGGACACAGATTTGATTTTTCGACCAATTTATATGCCTAAGCATGTGCATGTAGATCAAATTTGAATTATGCACATAAAATGCCTAGAAATCCCAGTTAATGTATAAAAATGTGCAAACGAACCCCGAAAACACAACACTCCTGTTATTTTATGTAGAGACTAGAAAATTTTGAAAGCAATAAGAGGCAACGGATATCGTTTCGTCCCCAAAGGTGGCACGTTCCCTACCGAAACCATCACGCTTGTTGTGAGAAGCTCTGGTTTGTGAGAAGCTTATACCCGAACCTGCACCAAATGGGAAAAAAATTTACCACGACATGTTGACGCCGCTCCATGATAGCATGCCAAGTTTCATGAATTTCAGACAAGTTTTGGATTTACTAGAATTTAAAAACCAGGTATCTCAATGTTTGCGCCCGAGTGACGGTGGCAGGGTGTTTGACATTCATTCCCGTTTCTTGCATGGGACCTAAGCATGCAACCAAGGACAACATGAGTGTTTTTTGAACCAATTTATATGCACTAGAGCATGTGCATGTAGTTCAAATTTGAATTATGCACATAAAATGCCTAGAAAACCCAGTTAATGTATAAAAATGTCCAAACGAACCCCGAAAAATTTCAAAATTAAACACAACACTCCTGTTGTTCTATGTTGACACTAGATAATTTTGAAAGCAATAAGAGGCAACGGATATCGTTTCGTCCCCAAAGGTGGAATGTTCCCTACCGAAACCATCACGCTTGGTGTGAGAAGCTCTGTTTTGGGAGAAGCGTATACCCAAACCTGCCCCAAATGGGACAAAAAATTTACCACGGCATGTTGATGCCGCTCCATGATAGCATGCCAAGTTTCATGAATTTCAGGCAAGTTTTGTATTTACTAGAATTGAAAACCAGTTATCTCAATGTATGCAGCCGAGTGACGGAGGCAGGGTGTTTGACATTCATTCGCGTTTCTTGCATGGGACCTAAGCATGCAATCAAGGACACGGATTTAATTTTTCGACCAATTTATATGCACTAGAGCATGTGCATGTAGTTCAAATTCGAATTATGCACATAAAATGCCTAGAAATCCCAGTTAATGTATAAAAATATCCAAACGAACCCCGAAAAATTCCAAAATTGAACACAACAGTCCTGTTGTTCTATGTTGACACTATAAAATTTTGAAAGCAATAAGAGGCAGTGGATATCGTTTCGTCCCCAAAGGTGGCACGTTCCCTACCGGAACCATCACGCTTGTTGTGAGAAGCTCTGGTTTATGAGAAGATTATACCCAAACCTGCCCCAAATGGGACAAAAAAATTACCATGGCATGTTGATGCCGCTCCATGATAGCATGCCAAGTTTCATGAAATTTGGACGAGTTTTGGATTACTAGAGTTTAAAAACCAGGTATCTCAATGTTTGCGCCCGAGTGACGGTGGCAGGGTGTTTGACATTCATTCCCATTTCTTGCATGGGACCTAAGCATGCAACCAACGACACAGATTTGATTTTTGAACCAATTTATATGCACTAGAGCATGTGTCTGTAGTTCAAATTTGAATTATGCACATAAAATGCCTAGAAAATCCAGTTAATGTATAAAAATGTCCAAACGAACCCCGAAAAATTCCAAAATTAAACACAACACTCCTGTTGTTCTATGTTGACACTAGAAATTTTTCGAAAGCAATAAGAGGCAACGGATATCATTTCATCCCCAAAGGTGGCACGTTCCCTACCGAAACCATCACGCTTGTTGTGAGAAGCTCTGGTTTGTGAGAAGCTTATACCCAAACCTGCTCCAAATGGGACAAAAATTTTACCACGGCATGTTGATGCCGCTCCATGATAGCATGCCAAGTTTCATGAATTTTGGACGAGTTTTGGATTTACTAGAATTTAAAAACCAGGTATCTCAATGTTTGGGCCTGAGTGACGGTGGCAGGGTGTTTGACATTCATTCCCGTTTATTGCATGGGACCGAAGCATGCAACCAAGGACACATATTTGATTTTTGAACCAATTTATATGCAATAGAGCATGTGCATGTAGTTCAAATTTGAATTATGCACATAAAATGCTTGGAAAACCTAGTTAATGTATAAAAATGTCCAAACGAACCCTGAAAATTCGAAAATTAAAGACAACACTCCTGTTGTTCTATGTTGACACTAGAAAATTTTGAAAGCAATAAGAGGCAACGGATATCGTTTCGTCCCCAAAGGTGGCATGTTCCCTACTGAAACCAACACGCTTGTTGTGAGATGCTCTGGTTTGTGAGAAGCTTATACCCAAACCTGCCCCGAATGGGACAAATTTTTTACCACGGCTTGTTGATGCCGCTCCATGATAGCATGCCAAGTTTCATGAATTTCAGACGAGTTTTGGATTTACTATAATTTAAAAACCAGTTATCTCAATGTTTGCGGCCGAGTGACGGTGGCAGGGTGTCTGACATTCATTCCCGTTTATTGCATGGGACCTACGCATGCAACAAAGGACAGAGATTCGATTTTTTGACCAATTTATATGCACTAGAGCATGTGCATGTAGTTCAAATTTGAATTATGCACATAAAATGCCTAGAAAACCCAGTTAGTGTATAAAAATGTCCAAACGAACCCCGAAAAATTTCAAAATTAAACACAACACTCCTGTTGTTCTATGTTGACACTAGAAAATTTTTAAAGCAATAAGAGGCAACGGATATCGTTTCGTCCCCAAAGGTGGCATGTTCCCTACCAAAACCATCACGCTTGTTGTGAGATGCTCTGGTTTGTGAGAAGCTTATACCCAAACCTGCTCCAAAAGGGACAAAAAATTTACCACGGTATGTTGATGCCGCTCCATGATAGCATGCCAAGTTTCATGAATTTCGGACGAGTTTGGGATTTACTAGAATTTAAACCAGGTATCTCAATGTTTGGGCCTGAGTGACGGTGGCAGGGTTTTTGACATTCATTCCCCTTTCTTGCATGGGACCTAAGCATGCAACCAAGGACACATATTTGATTTTTGAACCAATTTATATGCACTAGAGCATGTGCATGTAGTTCAAATTTTAATTGTGCACATAAAATGCGTGGAAAACTCAGTTAATGTATAAAAATGTCCAAATGAACCCCGAAAATTCCAAAATTAAACACAACACTCCTGTTGTTCTATGTTGACACTAGAAAATTTTGAAAGCAATAAGAGGCAACGAATATCGTTTCGTCCCCAAAGGTGGCACGTTCCCTACTGAAACCATCACGCTTGTTGTGAGATGCTCTATTTTGTGATAAGCTTATACACAAACCTGCCCCAAATGGGAGAAAAATTTTACCACGACATGTTGATGCCGCTCCATGATAGCATGGCAAGTTTCATTAATTTCAGACGAGTTTTGGATTTACTAGAATTTAAAAACCAGGTATCTCAATGTTTGCGGCCAAGTGACGGTGGCAGGGTGTTTGACATTCATTCCCGTTTCTTGCATGGGACCTAAGCATGCAATCAAGGACACAGATTTGATTTTTCGACCAATTTATATGCACTAGAGCATGTGGATGTAGTTCAAATTTTAATTATGCATATAAAATGCCTAGAAAACCCAGTTAATGTATAAAAATGTCCAAACGAACCCCGAAAAATTCCAACATTGAACACAACAGTCCTGTTGTTCTATGTTGACACTATAAAATTTTGAAAGCAATAAGAGGCAATGGATATCGTTTCGTCCCCAAAGGTGGCACGTTCCCTACCGGAACCATCACGCATGTTGTGAGAAGCTCTGGTTTATGAGAAGATTATACCCAAACCTGCCCCAAATGGGACAAAAAAATTACCATGGCATGTTGATGCCGCTCCATGATAGCATGCCAAGTTTCATGAAATTTGGACGAGTTTTGGATTACTAGAGTTTAAAAACCAGGTATCTCAATGTTTGCGCCCGAGTGACGGTGGCAGGGTGTTTGACATTCATTCCCATTTCTTGCATGGGACCTAAGCATGCAACCAACGACACAGATTTGATTTTTGAACCAATTTATATGCACTAGAGCATGTGCATGTAGTTCAAATTTTAATTGTGCACATAAAATGCGTGGAAAACTCAGTTAATGTATAAAAATGTCCAAATGAACCCCGAATATTCCAAAATTAAACACAACACTCGTGTTGTTCTATGTTGACACTAGAAAATTTTGAAAGCAATAAGAGGCAACGAATATCGTTTCGTCCCCAAAGGTGGCACGTTCCCTACTGAAACCATCACGCTTGTTGTGAGATGCTCTATTTTGTGATAAGCTTATACACAAACCTGCCCCAAATGGGAGAAAATTTTTACCACGACATGTTGATGCCGCTCCATGATAGCATGGCAAGTTTCATTAATTTCAGACGAGTTTTGGATTTACTAGAATTTAAAAACCAGGTATCTCAAAGTTTGCGGCCGAGTGACGGTGGCAGGGTGTTTGACATTCATTCCCGTTTCTTGCATGGGACCTAAGCATGCAACCAAGGACACATATTTCATTTTTTGACCAATTTATATGCACTAAGCATGTGCATGTAGATCAAATTTGAATTATGCACATAAAATGCCTAGAAAACCCAGTTAATGTATAAAAATGTGCAAACGAACCCCGAAAACACAACATGTTGTTTTATGTAGAGACTAGAAAATTTTGAAAGCAATAAGAGGCAACGGATATCGTTTCCTCCCCAAAGGTGGCACGTTCCCTACTGAAACCATCACGCTTGTTGTGAGATGCTCTGGTTTGTGAGAAGCTTATACCCAAACCTGCTCCAAAAGGGACAAAAAATTTACCACGGCATGTTGATGCCGCTCCATGATAGCATGGCAAGTTTCATTAATTTCAGACGAGTTTTGGATTTACTAGAATTTAAAAACCAGGTATCTCAATGTTTGCGGCCGAGTGACGGTGGCAGGGTGTTTGACATTCATTCCCGTTTCTTGCATGGGACCTAAGCATGCAATCAAGGACACAGATTTGATTTTTCGACCAATTTATATGCACTAGAGCATGTGGATGTAGTTCAAATTTTAATTATGCATATAAAATGCCTAGAAAACCCAGTTAATGTATAAAAATGTCCAAACGAACCCCGAAAAATTCCAACATTGAACACAACAGTCCTGTTGTTCTATGTTGACACTATAAAACTTTGAAAGCAATAAGAGGCAATGGATATCGTTTCGTCCCCAAAGGTGGCACGTTCCCTACCGGAACCATCACGCTTGTTGTGAGAAGCTCTGGTTTATGAGAAGATTATACCCAAACCTGCCCCAAATGGGACAAAAAACTTACCATGGCATGTTGATGCCGCTCCATGATAGCATGCCAAGTTTCATGAAATTTGGACGAGTTTTGGATTACTAGAGTTTAAAAACCAGGTATCTCAATGTTTGCGCCCGAGTGACGGTGGCAGGGTGTTTGACATTCATTCCCATTTCTTGCATGGGACCTAAGCATGCAACCAACGACACAGATTTGATTTTTGAACCAATTTATATGCACTAGAGCATGTGCATGTAGTTCAAATTTTAATTGTGCACATAAAATGCGTGGAAAACTCAGTTAATGTATAAAAATGTCCAAATGAACCCCGAAAATTCCAAAATTAAACACAACACTCCTGTTGTTCTATGTTGACACTAGAAAATTTTGAAAGCAATAAGAGGCAACGAATATCGTTTCGTCCCCAAAGGTGGCACGTTCCCTACTGAAACCATCACGCTTGTTGTGAGATGCTCTATTTTGTGATAAGCTTATACACAAACCTGCCCCAAATGGGAGAAAATTTTTACCACGACATGTTGATGCCGCTCCATGATAGCATGGCAAGTTTCATTAATTTCAGACGAGTTTTGGATTTACTAGAATTTAAAAACCAGGTATCTCAATGTTTGCGGCCGAGTGACGGTGGCAGGGTGTTTGACATTCATTCCCGTTTCTTGCATGGGACCTAAGCATGCAACCAAGGACACATATTTCATTTTTTGACCAATTTATATGCACTAAGCATGTGCATGTAGATCAAATTTGAATTATGCACATAAAATGCCTAGAAAACCCAGTTAATGTATAAAAATGTGCAAACGAACCCCGAAAACACAACATGTTGTTTTATGTAGAGACTAGAAAATTTTGAAAGCAATAAGAGGCAACGGATATCGTTTCCTCCCCAAAGGTGGCACGTTCCCTACTGAAACCATCACGCTTGTTGTGAGATGCTCTGGTTTGTGAGAAGCTTATACCCAAACCTGCTCCAAAAGGGACAAAAAATTTACCACGGCATGTTGATGCCGCTCCATGATAGCATGCCAAGTTTCATGAATTTCGGACGAGTTTTGGATTTACTAGAATTTAAAAACCAGGTATCTCAATGTTCGCACCCGAGTGACGGTGGCAGGGTGTTTGACATTCATTCCCGTTTCTTGCATGGGACCTAAGCATGCAACCAAGGACACATATTTGATTTTTGAACTAATTTATATGCACTAGAGCATGTGCATGTAGTTCAAATTTGAATTGTGCACATAAAATGCGTGGAAAACCCAGTTAATGTATAAAAATGTCCAAACGAACCCTGAAAATTCCAAAATTAAAGACAACACTCCTGTTGTTCTATGTTGACACTAGAAAATTTTGAAAGCAATAAGAGGCAATGAATATCGTTTCGTCCCCAAAGGTGGCATGTTCCCTACTAAAACCAACACGCTTGTTGTGAGATGCTCTGGTTTGTGAGAAGCTTATACCCAAACCTGCCCCGAATGGGACAAAATTTTTACCACGACATGTTGATGCCGCTCCATGATAGCATGCCAAGTTTCATGAATTTCAGACGAGTTTTGGATTTACTAGAATTTAAAAACCAGTTATCTCAATGTTTGCGGCCGAGTGACGGTGGCAGGGTGTTTGACATTCATTCCCGTTTCTTGCATGGGACCTAAGCATGCAACCAAGGACAAAGATTTGATTTTTTGACCAATTTATATGCACTAGAGCATGTACATGTAGTTCAAATTTGAATTATGCACATAAAATGCCTAGAAAACCCAGTTAATGTATAAAAATGTCCAAACGAACCCCGAAAAATTTCAAAATTAAACACAACACTCCTGTTGTACTATGTTGACACTAGAAAATTTTGAAAGCAATAAGAGGCAACGGATATCGTTTCGTCCCCAAAGGTGGCATGTTCCCTACCGAAACCATCACGCTTGTTGTGAGAAGCTCTGTTTTGTGAGAAGCTTATACACAAACCTGCCCCAAATGGGACAAAAAATTTACCACGGCATGTTGATGCCGCTCCATGATAGCATGCCAAGTTTCATGAATTTCGGACGAGTTTTGGATTTACTAGAATTTAAAAACCAGGTATCTTAATGTTTGGGCCTGAGTGACGGTGGCAGGGTGTTTGACATTCATTACCATTTCTTGCATGGGACCTAAGCATGCAACCAAGGACACAGATTTGATTTTTGAACCAATTTATATGCACTAGATCATGTGCATGTAGTTCAAATTTGAATTATGCACATAAAATGCGTGGAAAACCCAGTTAATGTATAAAAATGTCCAAACGAACCCCGAAAATTCAAAAATTAAACAGAACACTCATGTTGTTCTATGTTGACACTAGAAAATGTTGAAAGAAATAAGAGGCAACGAATATCGTTTCGTCCCCAAAGGTGGCACGTTCCCTACTGAAACCAACACGCTTGTTGTGAGATGCTCTGATTTGTGAGAAGCTTATACCCAAACCTGCCCCAAATGGGACAAAATTTTTACCACGACATGTTGATGCCGCTCCGTGATAGCATGCCAAGTTTCATGAATTTCAGACGAGTTTTGGATTTACTAGAATTTAAAAACCAGGTATCTCAATGTTTGCGGCCGAGTGACGGTGGCAGGGTGTTTGACATTCATTCCCGTTTCTTGCATGGGACCTAAGCATGCAACCAAGGACACAGATTTTATTTTTCAACCAATTTATATGCACTAAGCATGTGCATGTAGTTCAAATTTGAATTATGCACATAAAATGCCTAGAAATCCCAGTTAATGTATAAAAATGTCCAAATGAACCCCGAAAACACAACACTAGAAAATTTTGAAAGCAATAAGAAGCAACGGATATCATTTCGTCCCCAAAGGTGGCATTTTCCCTACCGAAACCATCACGCTTGTTGTGAGAAACTCTGGTTTGTGAGAAGCTTATACCCGAACCTGCCCCAAATGGGACAAAAAATTTACCATGACATGTTGATGCCGCTCCATGATAGCATGCCAAGTTTCATGAATTTCAGACAAGTTTTGGATTTACTAGAATTTAAAAACCAGGTATTTCAATGTTTGCGCCCGAGTGACGGTGGCAGCGTGTTTGACATTCATTCCCGTTTCTTGCATGGGACCTAAGCATGCAACCAAGGACAACAGGAGTGTTTTTTGAACCAATTTCTATGCACTAGAGCATGTGCATGTAGTTCAAATTTGAATTATGCACATAAGATGCCTAGAAAACCAAGTTAATGTATAAAAATGTCCAAACGAACCCCGAAAAATTCCAAAATTAAACACAACACTCCTGTTGTTCTATGTTGACACTAGAAAATTTTGAAAGCAATAAGAGGCAACGGATATCGTTTCGTCCCGAAAGGTGGCACGTTCCCTACGGAAACCATCACGCTTGTTGTGAGAAGCTCTGGTTTGTGAGAAGCTTATACCCAAACCTGCCCCAAATGGGACAAATATTTTACCACGGCATGTTGATGCCGCTCCATGATAGCATGCCAAGTTTCATGAATTTCAGACGAGTTTTGGATTTACTAGAATTTAAAAACCAGGTATCTCAATGTTTGCGGCCGAGTGACGGTGGCAGGGTGTTTGACATTCATTCCCGTTTCAAGCATGCAACCAAGGACACATATTTGATTTCTCGACCGATTTATATGCACTAGAGCATGTGCATGTAGTTCAAATTTGAATTATGCACATAAAATGCCTAGAAAACCCTGTTAATGTATAAAAATGTCCAAACGAACCCCGAAAATTCCAAAATTAAACACAACACTCCTGTTGTTCTATGTTGACACTAGAAAATTTTGAAAGCAATAAGAGGCAACGGATATCGTTTCGTCCCAAAGGTGGCACGTTCCCTACCGAAACCATCACGCTTGTTGTGAGAAGCTCTTGTTTGTGAGACGCTTATACCCAAACCTGCCCCAAATGGGACAAAAAATTTACCACGACATGTTGATGCCACTCCATGATAGCATGCCAAGTTTCATGAATTTCGGACGAGTTTTGGATTTACTAGAATTTAAAAACCAGGTATCTCAATGTTCGCACCCGAGTGACGGTGGCAGGGTGTTTGACATTCATTCCCATTTCTTGCATGGGACCTAAGCATGCAACCAAGTACACAGATTTGATTTTTGAACCAATTTATATGCACTAGAGCATGTGCATGTTGTTCAAATTTGAATTGTGCACATAAAATGCCTAGAAAACCCAGTTAATTTATAAAAATGTCCAAACGAACCCCGAAAATTTCAAAATTAAACACAACACTCCTGTTGTTCTATGTTGACACTAGAAATTTTTTGAAAGCCATTAGTAACCAAAACACACTACAAAAAAGACACATCCGTGACATTTTGGGCCGAACGAAATTTTTTCTGTCATACATATGACATTTCTATGACGATAATTGTGACAAAACCCGGTATCATCATAGGTGTGGTGGCTCCTACTTCTATGACAAAAAATCATGACAGAAAATGGGCTTTTCGTCCTGCGCGGGCCGGAGACGCAGCTGCATGACATTCTTTGGGCCATCCATGACGGAAAAACCCGTGGTAGAAGCGAGGGGGAGGAAAATTTCGGGGAGTTCCCGGTTACGGTGGGAGGTCGGGGGCCGAGCGATGCGCGTTTCTCTCATACACGTACGCGCGCGTGTGTGAGGCGTTGGCTCTAACTGAACCCGAGCGAGGCGTTGGGCTCTAACTGAACCCGAGCGATTGCAATGCAGGCTACGCATTACTGAACCCGAGCGATAGATCGATGGCTGTTAACTAAACCCGATCGAGCGATTCCTTTGCTACTGCTGCTAACTGAAGCCGGTCGATTGGATGAACAGTGAGC
>NC_057799.1:482008672-482017365 GCF_018294505.1 Triticum aestivum
TTTCGACTGTAGGAGGTCCGTCTCGTCCGTTTTGCGGTACGCCACACCCCTCCTGATCAACAGGACCCCCGTTTCGACCGTAGGAGGTCCGTTTCGTCCGTTTTGCGGTACGCCACTCCCCTCCCGATCAACAGGACCCCCGTTTTGACCGTAGGAGGTCCGTTTCCTCCGTTTTGCGGTACGCCAGGCCTCGTTTCCATCGCCTGTTCCATCCAAGCCCCCCGATGTACATGACCACGCATTCCGTTCCGACCTAGCCGGTTGGCACCCACGCGTTTCGTTGCCTCCCGATGAACACGACGCATTCCGTTGCCTCCCCATGAACACGACGCATTCCGTTGCCTCCCCATGAACACGACGCTCTCCGTTGCCTCCCCATGAACACGACGAGGAAGCTGTTTCTCCGTTCCGACCCAGCCATGTACACGAGCCCTGGTCGTACGTATGCGCGAGTAGGCGTTCGAGACCCCGCCCGTATGTACACATACGTGGCCGTATTTTCTATCTTGCACCCTGGCCGCTGTACGTACGTGTACATGCTACGTGCGCGCCTCTACTATGACACGTGCGCGCCTCTACATCGACCAGTATGTACGTACACGTTCGCGACCAGAATGACAACACTACGTACGCTTCGAGCAGGTGGGTCCCGACTGTCGGGCAGTTCCTTGCCTGCGAAGATGTAGCTGGTGGGTCCCAGTAGTCAGGGGGGCTAATCATTTTTTTTGCCCGGACGCACTTCCTTGCGTGCGAAGATGTAGCCAGTGGGTCGCAGCAGTTAGGGGGGCGAATCACTTTTTTTGCCCGGACGCACTTCCTTGTGTGCGAAGATGAAGCTGGTGGGTCCCAGCAGTCATGGGGAAACATTTTTACCGCGAAATACAGTGGCCCGTCCGGTGGGTCCCAGCTGTCAGGTGGAGGAATCATTATTTTCCGCGTAATAAGGAGGCACTTCCTTGCTGCGGCCATGGACCCAGCTGTCAGCCTCTCCACGTACAGTCCACGTCCGATGGAAGTCGTTCCTTGACCACGTTGACCAGGCCGCGCCGAGAGCACCACGGCGGTGGACGACGGCGAGGCCTAGGAAGGGGATGACGCGGAGCCGGGGAAGACGCGGCAGTGGAAGCCCGCGCGGAGAGGAGTACGAGGGTTCACTGGTTCGGCTACGGTGTGAGGCTGCCGTCGCCGCAGGGCCTGGCCAGCGGTGGGAATAGTAGGGGGCGGTGAAGCCTCCGCGGCAGCACAGCCGGCCACGGGAGGCAGGAGCATGCGGCACGACCGGCGCTGCTTTGGGCGGCTGGAGCAAGAAGACTAGAGGTTGAAGATGCACTTTGGCCGTTGGATGGACATCGTACGGTCACTGGAACAAGAATCGTTCATATTGACTAAGTTGACAAAGCCCTCCGTCCCCGTCAACTTAGTTGGCCCACAAGTCATCCTCCCACTATGGTGGGTCCCAGCTAGCAGGGGGGTATTCATTTTTTGCGCGTAAGAAGGAGGCACTTCCTTGCATGCGAAGATATAACTGGTAGGTCCGACATGTCAGCGAGGGGAACGTTTTTTTCACGAAATACAGAGGCCCTTCCAGTGGGTCCCAGCTGTCAGGTGGAGGAATCATTATTTTGTGCGTACAGTCCACGGCCGATGGATGTCGTTCGTTGACCACGTTGACCAGGCCGCGCCGAGAGCACCATGGCGGTGGACGACGGCGAGGCCTAGGACGGGAACGACACGGAGCCGGGGAAGACTCGGCAATGGTTGCCCATGCGGTGGGGAGTACGAGGGTTTACTGGTCCGGCTGCCATCACCGTAAAATAATAGGAGGTGTGGGTGAGTAGAGGAATGGCCTGGCCAGCAATGAAGTAGGGTGGGGCGGTGCGGCCCGTGCGGCAGCACAGCCGGCCACGGGAGGCGGGAGCAGGCAGTCCCACTGGAGCTGGTTTGGGCGGCTGGAGCAAGAAGATCAGATATTGAAGAAGCAGCACGGCCGTTGGATTAACATCCAATGGTCACTGCTGCTAGAATCGTTTGTGGACTAAGTTGACAAAGCCAAAGTACACGTCAACCTAGTAGACCCACAAGTCAGCCTCCAAATCTGTCCCAAACAGCATACAGCCCGATATTTCTAGCCAGATTCAAATTAATTTTAAATCTAAATATAACTTAATTTAAATTCAATGAAATTTTACTCGCACAAAAACAATGAAATTTAAAATATCAAAATCCGAAAGAAAACATTATTTTGGAACTACTTGCCTGTTTGCTGTATTTTTTCATTTTACAGCCCATTTATTATTACTTATAGCCCATTTCTTATTACTTATTGCTCATTTTCTGGGCAAAATGCATCCCTCCTTGTCTTGAAAGATTTCCGGCCCAGCAGGGCGTAGAAAAGCAAGTAGGCCTACGTTGGTTATTCTGCAAAAAAAAATAGCTGGCTAGCCATTTTCAGAAAGGAAATCACAAACTGGGCTAGTCATGAAATAAAAGCCTGGGCTAGACGGGCCACGGGTCCCGCACAACCCAGTTGATACCCTTCTCCGTCCCAAAAAACAAAATTACTGCGCGCGCTGCTGGGTCCCTACTGTCATCCTCACCATGTACAGTCATCTCCTTATTCCTCTCGGTTGTTGACCATGTTGACAACACCGGAGGGCGGCGCCGCGGCGAGCGAACCAAGGCGGAGGACGATGGTGAGGCCTCGGACGGGAACGAACAGGAGCCGGGGAAGATCACAGCCAGCCGTGGGAGGCGGGAGCAGGCGGTCCTGCCGGCACTGGTTTGGCTTTGGTGGCTCGAGGAAGAAGAGACTGAAGAAACGCGACAGACGTTGAATGTCAATCCAATGGTCAAGGTTGGCACAATCGTTTGTTGACTAAGCGGACACCAAGTAGCATACTTTTTATATATAGGAAGAAAACTGCGATGAAAATGCGTTCGTCTGCCGTCCTCCTCACAGGGAACGTTCGCCACATAAGTGACTAGCACCCTTGGTTTTCAACCGAGAGGTCTTGGGTTCGAGTCCCAGGAACTCTCAATTTTTTCCTCCTTCCTTCCTCGCAAAAAAGGGAAAGAAAATCAAAGACTTGGAAGGGGTACAGAACAAGCTAGTGTACAAGTAAAGAGACGTTGCTGAGTTTTAGAAAAAAGAAAGACGTGCTCCTGTAGCTGGTTCGAATCCAAACCTAGACTATGACTATATATGGTGCTATGCTACTCTGCAAGTAATGAAACTGACATATCCAACGTTCGCTTCTCCTCTTCTCTACTTACTCTGCCTAGCATCAGAAGCTCTGGCCACAGCAACCATGTCTGCTGGCTGCTCGTCCACCTGCTCTTCAGCAGGCAACAACCAGATATGCGCCAAGTCGCCACCCGTACCATCGCCTGTGGGTCTCATCACACCCTCGCCGGCACGCACACCGCAGCCGATTGCTCATCGCAACCCGCTGCCGTTGGTGTGGTACCACTGCTGCAAATCACGCAGAGTCATCCGTCGCATCTCAACCACAATCCGCAACCCTGGCCGAGTCTTCTACAAATGCCCGAATCATGGGGTAATAATATGTTTAAGTGTTGGTCTGCTGCTTTCAGTTGCTGTTTTTTAATAGTTTGGTTGATGATCTTCCAGTTTGATTCGTGCAGAAAAGGGAAGATTCGTGTGATTTGTATTTCTGGGAAGTTGCTGATGTGGGGGAATGCAACTATGCTGATTATTTGGTTAGCCGAGGAATCCCAATACCAGCAGGTTGGGGTGTTGGACAAGTAACTGAAGGAACGACAAAAGAGGAAGATGCAGAGCAGAAGGTTAAAGATGCAGTTCCTCTGATCATGGCCAAGCAACAGCTGCTGAACGGCCTTGACAGCAATGAGGAGATGAAAGAGCTTGTGAAGATAATCGGCAAAATCGATGTGCTCTGTAGGATGATTGTCTCTTTATTTGCAGTGTATGTAGCACTCGTGATGTATTCAGTGGCTACGACATGAGCACTTTAATGAAACTAGTAATGAATGAAACCTGTGTAGCAGGCTGGGCGTAGTGTTGTGAACATCTAATGATTTCTATTAATGGAAATCAGGGGGTATCCCCTTTTGCTCATATAAATAAATAAATAGCAGAGGCCCTGTCGGGTCAGCTTTGTTCTCATTCAAAGACGTCGAGCAAATTGCAGTCCAACAGCAAACTATGTCATCAAATTCAAGTTTCACAGCAAAATATGAGTACAACTAAACAACAATGTCATCATGTTTTAGTTGTCATACAATCACCAAACACAAATCAGCATACATAACAAGTGATGTTCTCACAGCAAAATACTAAACAACATGTTCATCAGGTTTCAGTTGTCATAGCAAACACAATTTCACATAGTAGATAAAAAATGTCTTCTAACAGGCAAATATGACAAAAGCAATGTAATCATCATCCGCAGCAGCAGCGTCAACATCTTCGCCATGTGTATCAGTCTGAATCATAAATCCCCACGGTGTCATCTTCTTCTTTGTCCTCAACATCCTCGAACGTTGGCTTCTTCTTAATCAACTCTTGTATGTCCACAGCACGACAGTCAATCTTTTCACCAGCGTCATTGATGTGATGGTTCTCAAAGATATTAGGAACATCTGTGTTATCTTGTACATCAGGAGCAGTGTAAGCATCATCTTGTTGTGCAACTTCATTAAACGAATTCCTCTGCTCAAACCTTTGCAATACTCTCCAGTCATCGCTACGTGCAAATGTGTCTTCCAAGAAAAATATCTGTGTTGCTTGATTTGCCAAAATAAAAGGCTCGTTGGTCTGGTATGCCGCCTTGACATTGATGGATTTGAAATAATCATCAGCTCTGGGTTTTGCGATCCTGGAAAATAGGTTATACCAACGACAGCACAACAGAACCACACACCGATGATCCTCAAAACTGGAGATATACTGCAACTGAACAATGTCTGTTATGTTAGCATACATTTTAGTTGTCTCTTTGTCATACGTATCCGTGCTCATGATGGCACTGTTTTGTGTCTTCCTGCCTTCGTCTCGTGCAAGGGTGTTGTAGCGCACATCTCCAACAACGCAAGATTCATAATGTCTTACCCGAGTATCAGGACCCATTGCTAGTGAGTAAAGGGCATCATCAACTGCATGCCCATCCTCCCGCATATTCTTAACCTATGGTTAGAAAATAGACAAGCCGATCATCTTATGTACTCAATATATTAAAAAAACTGACAGTGCACTTCAAAAGCTTACATGGTTCTTGAACCATTTCGCAAATCCTGCCATAACCAGTTTGTCAATGTTTCTTGGATTTTGCCGCAGTAACTCCTCTTTGTAGATGCTACACAACATAGTGATCGCGTCAAACATCTAAATATATAGGAATGTGCTGCAAGTTTAGTAGATTACGATGTATAAGCTGCAGTACTGCACTTACTTGATATAAGGTAGTATCTCAGGAGAGTTACTCAACACATACCAAACCATTTTGTCCAAATCTTTAGGTTTGTCCTCTTGTCGACTCTTCCCTGTAACTCGAACAGAATAATCGAAAACATTGAGCCCGGGATTGCCTTCACCCACCTCTTTGCTAAGCTGATCAGCTGTTTCAATGTATTTTGAGCAGAATGTCAATGCTTCTGTCGCAATGTAGGCCTCTACAATGGAACCCTTGGGTCTAGCTCTATTCCTAACATAGCCCTTGAAAGTGCCTAGCCGCCTTTCAATAGGGTACATCCAGCCATACTGTACTGGACGTCTAAGTAGTGCCTCATCAGGTAGATGAACAACCAAATGCACCATCACATCAAAGAAGGCTGGAGGATATATCTTCTCAAGGTCGCATAGGATAGTTGGTATCTTGTCTCTAAGATGCTCCAAAGCATCTATCCTGATATTCCTACTGCAGAGTTCCCTGAAGAATTGTCCGAACTCTGCAACTGCTCTGTATAAGTCAGGGCGGCCCAATCCTCTAAGGATAACAGGGAAAACCCTTTGAAGTAGGACGTGGCAGTCATGAGTTTTCAACCCTTGTACCTTGTTTCCATCTGCACTGACTCTCCTTTCAGGGTTGGAAGCAAATCCATGTGGGAATCTCACACATGACAGGACCTCGCAGAATTCTTTTCTTTTTACCTTGTCCAAGACGTACACAGCTGGTGCCATATCTTGTGGTTTACCTTCATCTTGCACCTGCAAATCCTTTCTGATACCCAGGTGTGTCAAATAAATCCTATATTTTAAGGTATCTTTTGTCTTGCCTTCAATATTAAGAAGTGTGCCGATAATGCTGTCACATATATTTTTCTCGATGTGCATCACATCAAGATTATGCCGTAGATCCAAATCTTTCCAATACTCCAAGTCCCACAAAGTGGACCTGCGGGTAAACAATAATCTCTCTTCTACCCTGCCACGCTTCCTTTTCCCGCTACCATTACCAGGATGGTTTCCTGGTGTAATATGCCTGACCTTCTCTAATTCCACTTGCAACTCATTGGCGGTGAGCCTCTTTGGCGCATCACAGTTTTCATGCTTTGCATTGAACACATGTCTTTGGTATTTTCTAGGATGCGGCTTGTCCTTGGCAAGGAAACGGCGGTGTCCAATGTAACACATCTTGCTAAGTATTGCGTATGACAGCGGATTCCTGTCACAGCGAACACATGCATTGTAACCATGTGTCGTTCGCCCTGACATAGTGCCCAAAGCCGGATAATCATGGATGCACCAAATTATAACAGCACACAGAAAGAAATCAGTTGGTGTGCTGCTATATAGGTCTCGAGTGAGAACACCCTTCCATAGCTGTTGAAGTTCCTCCACAAGAGGCTCCATGAACAAATCAAAATCCTTTCCAGGACTTTTTGGACCTGGGATGAGCAAGGCCATCATGTAGTTTGATTCTTTGGTGCAGACATTTGGAGGCATGTTGTAAGGGATAACAAGCACTGGCCACATGCTATATGTGGCGCTCTGGTGGCCAAATGGGTTAAATCCATCTGAAGCTAAGCCAAGTCTAATGTTTCTCGGGTCAGCAGCAAACTCTTTGTGTCTATCATTGATGCTTTTCCCCTCACTACCATGAGATGGATGGCTCATTACATTCTGATCTCTGTACTCCTGGTTCTTAGAATGCCACATTACATCCTCTCTTGTTTTAGCATCATGAAACAACCTCTGCAATCTTGGTGTAATTGGAAAATGTCTCAGAACATTATGAGGAATCCTCTTCACAGCATCGCCATCTTTCCATCTTCCTGATTTGCATTTCGGGCATTCACTTAAGTTGGCATAATCCTTCCGGAACAGAACACAAATATTCTTACAAACATGGATCATATCATATCCAATTCCAACTACACGAAGGAAATTCTTCATTTTACTGTAGGTGTGTGGTAGCTCAGACGCATCTGGGAAAGATTTGCGGAGAGCAGCCAACATTGCATCGAATGATTTGTTGGTCATCCGCTCAGATGTCTTCACCTAAAGAAAGGTGACCATAGCTGAGAATACTGACAGCTTATTTCCTGGGGTGACAGCAACGTTGCATTGTTCCAACATGCGGGCCCACCGTTTTTCTTCTGCAGGTGAAAGTTCACGGAATGCACGAGCATTTCGTAGCATTGTTTCAATGTTGGTCAAACTCACTGGCTCCGCCACCACCACCTCCTCCTCCTCTTCCACCTGAGCATCAGGCAGATCAAGATGGTGATCTGCTGCTTCCACGTAGTCAAAACATTGACGTTCACAGCTTCACCATGATTAACCCACCTAATATATGTGATCGACATCCCATACAAGTGTAGATGTTTTTGCACAGTTGACTGGGGTCTTGTAACTGAATTCATACAACTGCTACACGGGCAGAGGACATCTGATTTCGGACCACCGTACTCAGCTCTGATAAAGTTCATGAAGTTTTCAACCCCCTCGACATATGCAGCGGAGAATCTTCGAGCAGAAGTTATCCAAGTCCTGTCCAACTGTTAGACATACAAATTAGTTCTTCTACTAGATATTACAGGAAAAACATATATGCTTTTTTATGAAGTACAGAAAAAAATACCTAGGTCGATGTCTAAAGCTATGGCAAGATAATTGGACGAGCACATCTAAGTAACGAAATATATGTAAAGCTAATTCAGCAAACATATTTGAGTGCCAAATTATGGCAGGCTGTTTCAGCAGTCAATGAGGCCGAGCACACAACCATCGAACTATCGATGGCCATCGCAGCAACAAAGATCGAGTATAAAATGGTGTAGAGCTATTTCACCTAACAGATTGGCTACTAGACCATGGCAATCTACGTCACAATAAATATATGGCAGGATATTTTAGCAACTAATCGGCCTTGGCATGCCATCTCAGCTAAGCAGATTGAGTGCAGAACAGGGCAAGGAAGCTTCTTAAGCAGAGCATATTGACAGTAAACTACTTCGGCAAACAGTGAGATTAACAGCGTCTATCAGCTAACATTCAGCGCTACACCGACATGAATGGGGCCTTAGTCTAGAATGCGCGTACCGTGGGAGAAGCTGACCGCCGTGCGTCTCCACACGAACATCGCCAGCGGTGGCGGCGTTGACCGCTGCGCGCCTCCACAAGAACGTAGCCAGAGGTGGCGGCGCGGCTAGAGGACGGCAGTCTACGAGAGCGTACTGTGGGAGCGAGAGGATCGCCGAACCGCGGCGCC
>NC_057799.1:482017781-482108793 GCF_018294505.1 Triticum aestivum
TGGGGAATATTATTGGCTAGTTGGCCGAAGGGCGTTTGAATCGGATTTGGGGGAATTATTGGGTGTGGGGGGGGAGGAGGATTTTCGCGCGCTGGGTGGGGGGAGTTTGGCGCATGGTTAGTTTCTCCAAGTGCAGTCCCACGTGTCAGTGAAGAGGCAAGCCGTAGCGCGTTCCGTTTGCGTGAGCCGTGTGTAGGACCGAACGTGTGTGGGGTGCAATGCGACCGCGACAGGAGTGCTGTGAGTGTACTGCCTTTTTTCCTTTTAAACTAGGTGCTTCGCCCCCTCAAAAAAAAATTGTTGCTTCACGCGATCCATCGATACTACTACTAGTAATCCGGTAATCCCGACTAAAACAGCGCGGCCGGGTCTTTTCCCGCGCGATATGCTGGGAGGTTGGCTTAGTTGGGTTTTTTTAGGACGAGTAATGCTACACCTACGTAATCCCAGTTACGTAATTAACGTAATGTGAAACGTGTGAGCTGTTGATTGTAGATTGGGGGGAGGGAGGGGCCCACCACCATGAAAATCAGGAGAGGAGAGAGAGAGAGGCAATTTACGTTAACCCTTTCGTAGGTTCCCGTAGATGTAGAAAGATGTGAAATGTGTGAATGTGTAGTGGACGTACTATTGGAGTGCCTAAGATAATTTGTGTATGTATAGACCCTATGTGTTTATTTTACTTCGCATGTTAGATTTGTCTCGGTTCAATAAAAAGCAGAGTTGGTGATGATGGTGTGCCTGTCATCCTGCAATATAGGCCGTCCGATCTATATCTAACGGATAGGAAGGAAACTATGACAATTTACCCGCACTCCTCTCCACATTTGCAGATAAGGCTTTCCCTCGTTCATCCTTTTCTCCCACAAGATCTTGTTCTTCCGTGCAACGCACGGGCATCTTGCTAGTACTCCTACAATATGTATATTATTGTGATAGTTCAGATACACTGGCCGAGATTAATGCAAACACGGCAGATTTTCATTACATTTCGAAGTTTTATAGGACAGCAAAATAAAAGAAACCCGACCCTAAACCTATTCTATGGCGGCGACCGATGTCCTCCATCTGCGATCTCTACGTACGGGGGCGGGGTTCAAGACCCGTGAAGTGAAGGTGCGGTCTTCGGCGAGGAAGAGTAGAACACGGGATACGGACCGGCCAGTTGGCACACCATGCCCTGCCGCCTCCCATGCCCTACTCATCCTCGGAGGAGTCCCCGACCCCGGCGGTGCCGGACGTTGGACGGTGGCAAGTAGGACGCGTGGCTGATGGTGCTCCCGTCGTCGGCCGCCAGCGTGGCCACCGCTTGTGCGGTCGCGTCCGCGTCCGGCTACGCCGCTATTGCGTCGCGAGAGGTGACTTGAGCGAGGGCGGCAACCTCGAGCTTCATCCCCGAAGACAAGTTCTCCCGCAGAGCGTTCGCACTTGCGGTCATGGCGGATGTGGTGCCAGGTTGGAGGACGATGCGCTATGGTATGGAGGTTAGCTGGGCGTTGCCGCTTTAAGTAGCGCATTCCGGTGAGGCCAAGCGTCCGGGTGCGTCATTAAGTCACCGGAGTTGGTTCCTCGGGCACCGAGCCTCTTAACGACGACATACGAACGGGCGGCATGAATGCGGGCAGCTGGCACCGGCTGGGAACGCACCGCGCGACGGCGTGAGGGACGAGGGTTTTGGTGTGCCAGGGTAGTCAGCTGCGGTCGTGGCAACGTTGGAGATGCCCTTTGCTAACATGCGATCCCCGATGTCATTGAAAAAGCAAGACGACCCGGCATGGTCTCAGGTCCAGAGGATGCAGTTAGCCGTGCTACACCACTCCGCGGACGCGTCGCGGCGCCCTGTGCATCCTCGATGAGCCGGGTGTTGGGGTGTCTTTGGATTGTGGCCAAAGTGCACATTACCAAATTTTGGTCATGACCCAAAGATTGGTCTTTGTTTTGATGGTTGCCATTTTTTTGGCATGCCAATGAACTCTAGCCAACTCTAGTTCATTTTTCTTGCCAATGTCGGCCAAATCATGGGCAACCAATACCTCAACCAAAATTTTGGTCATGACCCAAAGATTGGTCTTTCTTTGGATGGTTGCCATTTCTTTGGCATGCCAATGAACACTAGCCAACTCTAGTTCATTTTCTTGCCAATGTCAGCCAAATCATGGGCAACCAATACCTCAACCAAAATTTTGGCTACCCAATGCTTTGATGGGGCAACCTTAGGCACAAACCAAACATACCGTTGGTCGTGCCACAGCACTAATGCCACCATCGGCACACTGAAACCGATCGTGTCTAGCGACGATATGAGTGTGTCGCTCACCGCGGTCGCCGTGTCCAGAGGCGGTGCTGGAGCTGCGCCCCGTTGTTGGCCCCAACGACCCACATGAACGGTTGTCGGTGGCGAGGAAGTCGTGGGACAGCTCCTCCATTGGACTAGTCTGCGCTACGTCGTCCCGACGGGTGTGCCCCACATGTCGGTTTCCCTGTTTTCCCGGCCATATTCGAGCGTCAGTGCTCCGCGTTGCGCATTAGGCCTTTCACTATGTAGGCCAAGCGAGACAACTTATTGTTTATTTGAGCCGTTCAAGTATAATCATGTGGCGTTTGCTTATTTCTCATTCCTCTCCAACCCTCTTCTCCATCGATCATGTCGCCCTCCAGTCGAGTCCATCCTCCCACATGCCTCATTTGAACATTCCGCCGAGTATCATTCGCATGTACCCACCCTAGTCCTCTTTCAATAGATCTCCGGACCCCGAGATGAAATCGAGATGGAACGAGTGGGGGCACGTGATACCTAAGGCAGATTCAAAATTTTGAACCGGTGATCATAGCATCCGCAAATCATATATAAAGGGTATTCAATGTTCATTTCGTTTTTGAACGTACAATATACTCCCCCTATCCTTTCTAGTTTACATATAAGTTTTATGTGTAGTCAAAGTATCTCTACTTTGATCAAAAAGGTATCAACATTCAACAACGCCCAATCAATATTGTTAGATTCGTACGTACTCCTAGATTTGTACTCTAGATGGTTTCCAATTTGACTATTGACAAGATTAATAGTACATGAGATGTATAGCGTGAAAATTATATCATTGGAAACTCCTTTCACATACGAATTTGACCGTATGCTTTGTGTAAGTTGCATGTCATATATTATTACTCTAACATTTGGTCAAAGTTAGCCTCGAAAAACGCATTAGACCCTGTATGCTTTGTGTACTGCATGTCATATATTATTACTCTAACATTTGTGTAAGTTGCATGTCATATATTATTACTCTAACATTTGTGTAAGTTGCATGTCATATATTATTACTCTAACATTTGGTCAAAGTAGTATAGTGGAAGTGGATCCTCTGACGTAGGTATCCCTGCCTTACCCTCCCTTTCGGTCATTTACTGGCGGACCCCATGCTTGCTAGGCCCCGCATGTCAGTTACTCAATCGGTTCGGCCACGTCAGGGGATCCTCATCCGTAGTATACTCCCTCTGTTTTTATTTACTCCGCATAAAACGGAGGGAGTGGTGGTATAATAAATGATGCGGGTGGGGGAGGGGGAGGGACGTCGGTTTGCTCTCAACTGCGGTCCCACAAGCGAGAGAAAATGCAAGACGAAGCGCGTTCCGTTCGGTGAGCGACGTGGAGGGTCCAGCGTGCCGGGCTGCAACGCGAACGCGACAAGAGGGATGTACAGTCAAAACCGATTGACCGTTCGTCACGGGAACCACTATTCACACCAGAACCTTCGCTGCTCGGCCTACGCCAGCCACTGCCCTAAAACCACCCCAAATCTCCAGCCCATTCCCCCACCTTTCGATCCCCTAGCCCGCATCAAGCATCCCCTAGTTCGCCGGAAAGCCATGGTGCGCTGCAAGATCACTTACTACAAGATGCTGACGCAGGATTACTACAAGATGCTGACGCTGGAACGCCGCGCAGAAATCGCGGCGGCAGTCGGCGCCACATACCTCCATTCCCAAGCTCGCTTTGCGGCGAGCCAATCCCCGAGTTCTCTGGAGCCATGCTATGAGGAGGAGAAAGACGATCCAATGTTCATGGTGGAGGTCGCGGTGCAGAAGGCCCCCGATGGGTATGAGACGATGGACGTCGACTTCGTGCCGGCGTCCGAGTCCCCCATGGTGCAGGCGGACCAGCGGTTCAACATGGCGATACTAAAGGAGGACCGGGAGGCAGAGGCTCAACTCGACACGGAGCGCGCGCATGCCGCTACCATCGAGGCTCTCCTGCAGGCGGAACCGGATGTCGTGGATGTGAACCGGGCGGCGGAGGCTCAACTTGAGGCGGAGCGCGCGGATGCCGCTGCCATCAAGGCCCTCCTGCAGGCGGAACCGGACGTCCTGGACTTGAACCGGGCGGCAGAGGCTCGACTCGACGCAGAGCGCGCGGATGCCGCTCTCATTGATGCCCTCCTGCAGGTGGAACCGGACGTCCTGGACTTGAACCGGGCGGCGGAGGCTCGACTCGACGCGGAGCGCGCTGATGCCGCTGCCATCGAGGCCCTCCTGCATGCGAAACCGGACGTCCTCGACTTGAACCGGGCTGTGCTCTCGTCCGTGCAGAGCGCCCGCACGCTCCGCTTGAACGAGTAGCTGTAGGCTGAGGACAACCACGGTGCGGAGACACACGTCGGCAGCGACGGCTGGTTCGCGCCGGCAGCCAAAGACGACGAGGCCGTCTCTTTCCGCGAGCAGTGATCGTTTTTCTTTATGTTGTTGTTTTTATGGATCTTTTGCTGTGTAAAAACATATATTTGTTATGCAAGTCGCCTGACTTGGGTCAGTCTACCATTTCAGGCGGTTGGATGAATATCCTACATCTCCTAACCCTTCTTTCCTTCTTCCTCACCTCTTCTTCTTCCCCAACAGACCACCGCACGGGCCGTACAGATACTCCCCAACATGCGGTTGGATAAACATACTCTATGAATGAAAATTATGTGTCAGCGATAGGATGGCTGAGTTTGGTTTGTTCACATGCGACAACACGTGTCAGTGAGGGTGCGTTCCCTTGGTTGGGTTTGCGGCGTGCAGGAGCGACTGTGTGAGGGTGCGGTGCGACCGCGGCGTGCAGGAGCGACCGTGTGAGGATGCGGTGCGACCGCGACAGCCGTGCGCAAGTGTACCTCCTTCTCATTTTGAAAACTTTAGGCAAGCTTGGCAAAAATGTGTGGCGAAGTTTGGCAATGCAAGGCCTAGACCCAAACAGGATAAGTACGTACGTCCTAGGAGTACTAGTGTTAAAAAAGAAAGGCGGGGTTTTCCTTCGCGGGATTTAATCGATACAAATCCTCATTTCACGTGTCAATTAATGCGTATTATTTTCTCCAAAGACCAAAGAGCTAACCATCTCACTCCTCATCGCTTGATTAATGCAGCGCCATGCAAACCAACCTTCTCACTTCCGCATGCATGCAGGGGTTATTAATGTCCTTGGTTGCTAACCCCATCAATTTTGCTTCGATTAGTGTTAGTGGCCCTTTGCAAATTCTAATTTTGATATACTGGCCTTGTGTACAAAAAAATGGAGGTAGTAACTATATTTGACATCCTTCCCCATTGCGGTGACGTCGACGATATCTTTTTTTTTTGTGGTTTGGCGAAGTGCGTTCGACGGAGAACACCGTTGAGGGAGACCACGGTAAGTCGTTCGCAAGTGCTGCCTGCAAGCCGAGACAACCGCCTTATTTGCATCCAGGAAGTCCTTTACTAGTACTACTAGGAGTACTAGTGCGGTGAGATGGTTTCTCGAAGAAGACGATGGAGAAGCGGAGTCAGCGAAGAGTGAAATGATGGTTGCTTCGTCCGTGCTTTTGTGATTTGACGCCTCACTGCTTTGTGATTTGTGATAGAAGGGACAGGGGAGTAGACTCTGTGCTCTATACTGTACTACATGCATCCAAGCATGGGAGAAAGAGGAGAGACGTTGCATTTTTCTATTCCTTCAATCAATCAATCGGGGAGCTTTGGTTCCATCTTTTTGGCTTTGGCAACACCGTCCACAATGGTTCCCACGATGCCAAAAGCTATTTTCACATTTGGCTACACATTGTGGATGCCCTTAACCATACCACTTGGTTTTGCTCCTGTGTGCTATCTATACAAATCTCAATTATATTGATCTAAAAAATTATAGAATCAAGATTAGTAAAAAGGAGGTGATTTTGCCGCGCGGATGGCGGGGGAGGTTTCTTATTTGAGCAATGCTACATCCATGTAATGGTTTACGTAAAGTTACGAACTGATGTGATGTGGGACTATTTGATTGGATTAAAGGAGAGGATTAGGCCCACCCCACCTGAAAATCAGGGGGGCATATATAGATTAGATGGAAAGTATACGTAGCAGCTACGTAGCCCTTTGTAAGTCTAGGATTAGGCTTCTTATTTTCGGAGGACGTTGTCCTGGCGGTTTGCTAACATGCGGTCCCACGTGTCAGTGCTTTACCAAGCCGATCCACGTCCCACATGAGGCAGAACAACGGCAGAAGCAACACGTGGTTAAGTTGAAGAAGATGAGGGAGAAGCGGATTCAGCAACGAGTGAAATGATGTGATGGTTGCTTCGTCCCTCCAACTTAACTGCGGGAAAGGTGCAGCTTTGTGATTTGACGCCTCATTGCTCATTACTATGCCGGCGCCATGACTGGGGTGCTTCACCCCGGCTGCTATGCACTGTATTCCGGTATGGCACGTGGACCCGGTAGCTTGATGTACCACATGTCGGCGAAAGGGACTAGAAGATTTATGAAAGAGAGCGCTCCACTCTTACGACGGAGGAGTAGACGACACGACAGCCCAGTGAACTGTCACTTGTAGTACTGTATAGTACTATAGTTTTGCTGTTTCGCACGATCCATCGATACAAACCCGATTAAACAGGAAAGGGTGGGATTTTTCCCGCGCGGTAGATGATACTGGCCATACATTTGAAAGGCAATTTTAATGTATGCAAACTGAATAATTATAAGGAACAATATGATATCTAGTAAAACTAAAAACACATATGATTTATTGTATTAGAGTGTAGTAGTAGTGTTGTATTGCATAGTTGTTAGATGTAACATGCGAGAACGTGTAGAGATGTAGTTTTGGAGGGCCTACAGAGAGAAAAGCGTAATACGGTCACCGAACTTCAGAATAAGCTGATTACGGTCACTATATACGTTTTGCGGTGATTATACGGTCACTTTCTCACAGTTCAGCATCGGATTGCACTCTGTTGACCGGCCAAATAGTCTGCATGGCGCCATGTTGACTAGTTAAATTGACCACGTTCCTTGTGGGTCCCACCTGTCAGTTCGCATAGGCAAAAGGTCAGATAAACATAAATTTACGCAGGCACGACAAGGCTCCGACCCGTGCGCGGGAATCACCTGGTTGTGTATGTGTCTGTCAGGGCCTGATGTGTGCGCATGCACGTGTAGGTTGAGCACTTGAGCGTGAGAGTGTGTGTTGGTCGTGTGGTGTACTCGTGTGCACATGCATGCGTGCGTGTGTGCGTGTGAGTGTTGCGTCCGTGCGTGGCTGCGTGTGTACGTGTGAGTGTTGCGTGCGTGCGTGGGTGCATGTGTTTGTGTGAGTGTTGCGTGGATGCAGTTCGTGTGCATGCGTGCGTGTGTGTATAATCACCACACCAGGTCCTGTGTGTTAAAACAGACGGCTCAGCATACCAATACAAGGCCACCTTGTCCACTGTGCCCGCGGTCATGACTTCGAACCACCGTCCAAATATCTTTTTGTCGTTTGTTTTCATTCTTACTAGCAAGATGCCCGTGCGTTGCACGTAACATCAAGATGCATTTGTATGACTTGTTTATCTTGTGAGAGAAAAGGATGAATGAGGGAAGGCCTTATTTGCAAATGTGGAGAGGTGTATGGGTACCTTTTTGCAAAATTGCCATAGTTCCTTCCTATCCGTCAGATATAAATCGGACGGCCTATATTCCAGGATGGCAGGCACACGATCATCACCAACTCTGTTTTTTATAAGAGTGTATTTTATGTATTTTATAAGAGTGTAGATGCAGAGTAGATACAAGTCGACAGGTGGGCACGATGGTAGTGAGATAATGTGATGCAACACTAGAGGTGCCATGTGGAGCGTTTAACTGGTCAACTAGTCATGTCATGAGCAAATACAGAGTTGTACGGTGAGCCCGTGACTGTATAATAACCACTAAACGTAAATGGTGACCCTAATGAGTGGATTCTGAAGTCCAATGTACGTATCGTGCTTTCGCTTCAAATACAAAATTGTCGTCATTGAATATATCGCGAGAGAAAGATGAAACATGCGTGAATTTTCTGGGGGCTTACTTTTAGAGGACCTGGAGATAGTTTTGTGTGCATACGTGAAAGGGGCGTACAGGGGGGTATGCGATGGAGAGAGAGATGCTCTTCGTTTCTCTTTATTATGACTAACTTTGTATATAGTATAAAAATATACAAATTCACAGTGCGGAATAAATATCATTGTGGGCACCATGCAATGCAAATTAGCGTTCGTACTCCTCCATATAACTTTGTAATGTTGTATATATGTAGAAACTCTAAAATAATTTTTTGGCCACATTTTATTCAAAAGGAATGTTGTATGCGAAATAAATGTGAAGAGAGGGCTTTTTAGATCAATGGGGTACGTGATGTAACATGTGTGAATGTGTAGTTGATGCATTTGGCGGGGCCTAGAGAGGTATGTGTGTGTATTACGTATTCGAGAGAGGCATGGATAGAGGGGCCGACGGGGGGGGCGTGGGAGAGATAGCACGAGATATGAGAGTGGTCTAGAGAGAGAGAGACGAATATGACGTCACGACAAGAGATTCCATTCCCTTGAGTGTGTATATGCAAGGGGGGAGGGAATAGAGGCACCAGGAGAAATTTTCTGTGTGTGTGGTGTTTGTGTTGGTATGTGTGGGTGTGAGAAGATAATGAGACGTCGGGGCAGAGGGTGTGTCACCGCTTGAGGTCCGGTGGGTCGAGGTGAGGCCCTTCGTTCGGTTTTGTCCTGCGCCACATTGGTCGGCCCGTGACGCATTTAGGAAGACCCATGGATGACTAGTCGTACAAGACAAAGATAGTAGAATTGTGAAGGACTCTGTGTCCACTGACAAAGCCGGCTAGGATTTGTAACCCTAGGTTCTCGGACTAAGGTAACCCCTTTATCTCTGATATTACTATTCATCCAACCTAACTTTAAGGGGCATCCTACAGAATGCTCTGCTAGAATCGTACTCGTCGATTACGAAGAGAGGTGTGAGACAATGCGTGAGAGACAGGCGTAAAGATAATGTGCGTACATGAGACACGTAGGCAGGTCCATGTATATAGAAAGGGTCGATGAGGATTGTGCGTGCGTATGTTTGCGAGAGGAAGAGTGCTTGTGATAAAGGTTAGTGAAAACAGTTGTAAATGGTTACGAGAGGGAGGGAGGGTTATATCTAGAGCATGTGTGCGAGAAAGACACCTCGGGAGAGAGTGTGTGAGCATGTGTGAGAGACCACCGATGGAGAGTGAAACTACACGTAAAAGACTGCTCTACACATTGATTAAAGATATAAATTGTATCCAAATATTAGGATGGGATCATGATATTTGCAATTCGCGTAAGGAGCGGTCATTGATCCATCAGACATCTAGATTCTATCGAATTTGAGCATGTCTATGTTATTATTCGACACAATTGATCCACATAGTTAGTATTTTGAACTCCAGACAATGCATCGCTTTAGCAATCGAATAGAAACGTGAGTATAGTTCATGTTGTGTGTGTAAAGCACATTATACATACAAAAGTTACACAATGGACATTATAAATAGCTACCTATGAACTAGCATACATTTGAATTCAACTTAAGGTGGTTTAAAAAAATTGAATTCAACATGAAGTCCATTCAATTATTTGAATTTGATATCATGGCATTTGTAAACCATACCTAAATTATGGGGGCACCAATCTTTGCTCTGATTTTGTACATAATAGCATATGTAGTCGTGTACAAAATAGATTCAAATTTAGCTCCTCCATTCCAAAATAATCGTAGTTATAGGATTTTCAAGTGAAAATTTCAAAAAGAAGCGGATAATTTAATGAGGTTTTCAAACATACAAGTTCAAATATAACGTTGTCTATTTAGGTCAATCCTCATAGTTCAATAGTACTCTAAACGTGAATGCTTGTGTTTCAAAATTTCGAACGAAGCACCAAAAGAGCCTCTACTCGCCCAAAACCGCGTGAGACCAATGTTTGGTAGTACAAGGAAATTACTTTTCTAATAACTCCGACCCGTGAAACCTACCGGCCCGACGTCCAATGGTCTAAACCGGGGTAGGTTTGTAGCTTCATCTAGACGCCACGCAACCGCATCCGAAAACATTCATACACAATGGCCGCCTAAGCACACATGCGCGCGGCCGAAATCGCTCCCGCCCACTATTTGGGACACCTGGGAATACCATCCTACCCCCGACCCGCAGTAGGTCCGAAATTTAAGAGGGGGCAAAGTTCGTACTTTCCCCAAATTTCAAACAAGCGCGTCCCATCTTCTGTTGAAAAAAGCCAAGTGCGTCCCAGACCGAAACATGGTTCCCCCCCACCCGTCCGATTCCCCGTTCGTACTCCGTGGGCGCCAAAACTACCTCTCCACCAGTCGCGAAACCCCAGCGTCCTCCGTCCGCCACCCCATCCCACCCATCAACCGCCGCCCTCCTCCATCATGCCGGAGCCGATACCCCGACGTTGTCGTCCACCGCAACCTCAACTGCAATGCCCTCCACGGCTAGTAGTTGAAGCCGAGGCCGAGCCGTCCATACCCGAGCCAGTTCAACCACGCTATCCTGCGCCTCACCGCTGCCGCTCCAACTTCGCCACCCTCCACCGCACCAGAGCTGTTCCTGCTACGCCGTCCTTCGCCGCCTCGGATCTGCTTCCCCTCCACCGACATACGGCCACGGCAACACAGTCACCAATTTGGCCATGGGTTCGTCCAAGCCTGCACCCTCCAGATCATCGGTTTCCCCGGTAAAAAGAAGAAGATCGGCGCGACATGTGGAGGTGACCACACCGGCAACCGAAAAAGGTACTCCTCTTCCCTTATTCATGCAAATCTTACGTCTCTGCTTGCACGGTATTCATCCCATAGAAGAAACTAGTTGACCGCTTCTTCTTGATACTAGATTTTCCTAGTAAGTCACGATGCACAAGGTTTCTCCTCATATACTATTTCACCTTAGCTAGAGGTCCGTCGCCCCCCTGAATTTCAATTTCTGGCCAGTTGATTCCCAATTAACGGAAGCATTCCCCAGCGTAACAGGCGCTAGTACGCCTATTATGCCGGGGAAGCAGCGCCTTGGTGTTTATCTTAGGGGCGTGTACGGCCTAGAGCTACTGGCGCCCGATCTGGAGGTCGGCCAGGATTAAAGGGATGGCCTGGGGGCGCTGCCAAGCACGGCGGTGGTGTGAGGTCGATGGGAGGGCGGGGCGGCGGTGGCAGGGGTCTGGGCCGGTGGTCGCTGGCGGTTCGAGAAAGATCGTCAATAGTGACTGGCGGGAGGTAGACGAAGGCCATCTGCCCGTTCCTTATAGATCGGACGGTTCATTAAAAAATCGACTGACCTATTTATTTTCAGTCGACTGTTATCTTAGATATGACCACATGTGGTGGTGTGCTGGAGGAGTACCTGCATTTCCTGTGCACATATATTAGAAAATCATACGGAGTAGAATCTAATTTTGTTTGCCATGCAATGTTGTAGAGCTATCATATGTCTCCTATCATTTATTTTTCAGCCACCTGCTATCTGCTACTTTTACAGTGCATTAGTTCTGCACACACTTCACCCTTACTCTCACTATTGTGTTTTTATGCAAGGGTATTTCATACCCTGATGCCATGAGTGAAGCCAAAAAGAAAAGAGAGAAGTCACTCCAGCTTCGTATGCGGGTAGGCAAGACACGTTACATCACTATAAAGGGTGCAGTGTCAGCAGATGGAGACGGTAAACGTAGCTCTGGAGTTGATGCCCTCGCTCGCAATGAACCACCATCCCAGGTGCTTGCTTTAATTTCGCGGTGTCATATGTGGTTGCATGTTCCATATGGTGTCTAGCTTGTATTCGAAAGGCCGAAGTCGGTAAGATAAGGAAATATATTCTTTTACATGAACCACCATCCCATGAGCACCAGAAGACAAATAGCTAGTCAGGGCACTGGCCGAGCCAGTGACAAGCCCAGCAAAGATAGGCATCACCTGGAAGCCAACTAAAAAGCTGCGATGGTGGCGAAGCAGCCCGCCTCCCACCAGGCTCTCAGGTCCTAGATGATCATGCTCACCACTCCAGCCGGATGTCTAGCTTGTATTGCTTCCAATTTGGTTAAATTGCATCTGCTTAGATTACACATTATACCTTTGAATATGACATACCTTTCTGTTTTTGGTACATACTAGTACATCTGTGTATTAACCATGTTCTTACATCAAACTAATGTTCTTGTGTATCCCTCATCAATCACTTATGACGAGGCAGGCAGGCAAGGGCACTACTCCTCATTTAAAGAATGCAGTGTCAGCCTCCCGACATGATTCTCAAGAAACAGAAATGCTAGATGAAGATAGTGAACGTAGCTCTGTAGTTGATTACAGCATTTCCCCTACACTAGCATCGCAGGTGCTTGCTCTAACTTGGCAGCGTGATATGTGGTTGCATGTTGCATATGGTGTCTAGATTGTAATTCTTCCGATCTGGTTAAACTGCATGTGCTAGTCTGCTTAGCTTATACATTATACCTGTTAATGTGACATGCCTTCCTGTATTTAGTACATAGTACATCTGTCTATTAAGCATGTCCTTATATAAAACTATTGTTTTTTTTGTATCTCGCATCAATCAACATGACGAGACACCTTTAGTATATGCAGTGCGATATTAGTTGCATCTTTCATATGATTTATAGCATGTGCTGCTTCTAATTTGTTGAAATTCCATTTATGATGGGACGCTTTTAACTTGGCAGAGTCATATTGGTTGCATCTTTCATGTGGTGTCTAGCTTGCATTGCTTCTTATTTGCTAGAATGGTTTCTGCTTAGTTTACACAAACAGTTGTGAACATGCCATGCCGTCCTATTTTTCGTACATATTCCATCCTGATATCATGTGTTTGCCTTACATCAAAGTAGTGATTGTCAGTATCATGCATGAATGAGTTCTGAAGAGAGAATTTTATTTCTTTTTCTTGTTGGTTTTACTTGACAATTCAAAATCAATAAAGCGGAAGGAAGTTAGCAAGGCAGCGGATAAAGGTGCTCCTTCCGAACGGAGGGCCTCTACATTTTCTACTCCTCCACACCCCCAAGATGATTTCCAAGACAACACATGCATAGACACTCAACAAAGTTGTGTTTATGATGAGCACGTCTCCCCTAGTGCAGCATCACCGGTGCTCCCTCTAACTTGGCACTGTTATATGTGGTTGCATGTTATGTGTGATGTCTAGCTTGTATTGCTTCTAATTTTGTTGAATTCCATCTGCTTACTTTACACATTATACTTGAATAAGACACGTGTTCCTGTTTCTAGAACATACAATATCTGTCTATCGCACCATGTTCTTACATCAAATTACTACTATTGTGTAACCTGCAACAATCACTTATCATAAGACACGTTTGACTTCGGAGTGTGATATAGGTTACATCTCACATTCTTTTCTAGCTTGTACTACTAATTTGATGAAATGGCACTTATGACGAGACAATTTTAACTTGGTAGAGTGATATTCGTTGCATCTTTCATATGGTGTCTAGCTTTCATTGCTTCTAATTTGTTGAAATGCCTTCTCCTTAGTTTACACATCATAAGCTGTGAATATGCAATGGCACTAATGACGAGAGACCTCTAACATGGTAGTGTGATGTTGTTTGCATCTTACATATGATTTATTTCTTGTACTGCTTCACATTTGTTTAAACGCCATTTATGATGAGACACTGTTAACTTGGCAGAGCGATATTTGTAGCATCTTTCATATGGTGTCTACCTTCCATTGCATTGCTTCTAATTTGGTGAAATGTCTTCTTCTTAGTTTACACATCATAGTTCTGGTTATCTCTTCCGTCCTGTTTTTCATACATATTACATCCTCCTATCATGTGGTTGTCTAACATCAAAGTTCAGTTCGTCTGCATCACGCATCAATTTGTTCTGAAGAACTAAATTGTTAGTCGTTTTTCTTGTCGGCTTGACTTAACATGGCACAGAGAAAGAGGAAGAAACACAGAATGGCAGGGAATGAGAACCGGATGAATCCTGCAGATTCTGCTGGTACTGATGGTGCAATAGAAGGTCAAAGTCCAGCGGAAAATTCTACAAACACGGCATCCCATGCTACACGAGTTGCAAAAAAAGCCAAACAGAAACAAATAGCTGCCACCAAACAAGCAAAGACAGCCCTAGTTCTTGCAACACCTACCACAGTACTACCAGCTGCACGACTTACTCGTGCGTCAACTGAGCTAGCAGCACGTTCCCAAGCTCCCTTGCCACCTGACACTACTTCCCAAGCACTCTTGACACAAGACGAGTTGGCAATATCAGATGAACCTTGTGAGCTTCAACAGCAAGAAGGTAGTTGCTGGAGTCAAGTTACAGTTGCATGCTTCTTTATATGTAGTCTCACAGTTTGATGTACACTAACACTTCCTATGTTCGTTGTTGGACTAGCACCTAGGCACAAGAGGAAACAAACATCAGGGATAATGCTCGATAGGTTAACTAAATCTAGAGGAGGAAGAATGGAGATCCGTTTTGAGGCAGGTTTAAAAAGGCCACGTGATGCTACAGAGTCAGCCAAGTTAGTATCAGAGGCAGCGGTTGCCGTTAGGTGTCATGTACGTATCCTCCCAACATGGATTCAGTACAGGAATGACAAAGACGAAACCCAGTTCAACACCTTCCTCGACCATTTATCTGTAAGTATGGTTATGTATGGAAACTAGTAATATCGTCTTGCTCTGTCCCATACTTTCTAGGTTGCTGATAATGAGACTCCCATAATTTTCAACAGATGAGGTTCAAGTTGGATAGCCAAGATGATGCAACCAGACAAGCTTGCACCCATGTTTTCAGGTCTGCTCTGCGACAGTATCGGTATAACTTGAGGAAAACTCACTTTGAAGGCAAGGCTAATAGTGAACTTTCCCAAACTTCTCCAGTGGAAAATATATCGGATGAAGACTGGAGGGGCCTTGTTAAACACTGGTCTGATCCGAAGTATCAGGTACATTATACATATGTGATCAGATCACATGTTGAAGTCCTATTTACGCATGTGCCCCACAATCTATCTTCTTGTAGGTGAACTGTTCAAAGAACAAGGCCAACTGTACGAAAGTGAAGTTCCAACAGACGACAGGATCTCGTAGCTATATTGCACACTGCGAGGCTCTTGTAATTAGCTGTTGTTTCACTCTTTTCGCTGTACCATATTATCAGATCTATATTGACTTGTTCGAAATGCAGAGGAAAGCCCGCAAGGACCAAAAAGTACCTGAACCAAATGCTGTGGAAATCTTCAAGGACTGTCACACCAGCAAGAAGAAGGGCATGACTACACCAGTCAAAGCCGCTGTTGTAAGTCCTTAATCCTCATGCCTTTTAACTACTACTTACTCTGACTTGTGCCTTGAACTGCATGGTTTGCAGCCAATGTCTATTACTCTTTTCAATTTTATACACAATTGCCTTAGCGTATCATTGCACCTTACAAGGTTTAAAAGAGAGGAGTGATGTTCCTTTGATCTTGACCCGTAATCTAGTTCCGTGCTGGACTTGCCCACACAACGTTACAATTGTCTGTTTGTCTGTTCTCAGTTGTTTTGTGATATGAATGATGTCATACTATGCTTACCATATTATAAACTTCGTCTCTTTATCCTTAGCCCTCAATACAATGTGAAGAAATAGACAATACATTCGCGATGGTACATGGTCATATGTTTGGAACATGGTTTTATTATGTACTTTGCAATAAAATACAACTAATATTTTACATGGTTTCACCAGAATAAGTTCTGTATATAGACCAAAGCTATTTTGTTTGGTTTTTCTGCCTCCTTAATATCTTCTGTTCTGGTACTACTAATGTAAAACCTCAACTTTTCAGCGAGCTATGGAAAAAATGGTGGAACCGCCACCTTCTGAAGGTGGCGAGGCAACTATAACCGCAATGTCAGCTCTTGCTGCAGTGGGTCGGTACATGTCCACTAACAGTGCCAAAAGCACGTTCCTGTGTAATACTGGGTTGGTTGTTAAGGCAATATCGTCCAAACTGCCTCATGATCAAGATATGCAAGCTCAAAGCAATGTTGTATCTGCGCTCCAGACACAAGTCCATTCCCTAACAGAGACCCTTTGTGAAACAAGGAGAAACATTGCTCAATGTCGTCAAGATATGCATGGTTTTGAAACCAGACTATCAGACATTTGCTATGTTTTTCAGGAGCCTAGGGGAAATGAAGGCGAGGGTTATGGTGCTCCATCGGACAATACAGCATGAAAACATAACAGTCAGGTCAAATGAACTGAGCTTCTGAACTTCTGGTGGTGCATTTATCTGCTAGACTGTTAAGTTTTATGCCAACCTTCCTTTTGTTATATAGTTGTAATTTTTTTGGTGCGATACAAAATTTATTCTTAACATGCAGCCACCGGCTGAAGAAAACAGCAAGCCATTTTTGTATAGTGTAGGGTGTTCCCTATATTTGCACTGGTGGCAATCTTTGATGCCGAGTGGATGTATTCTGTGCAATCGCCTTAATATCCTAGCGTTAGTTTCGGCCTTATTTATTTCCTAGTCTTCTTTTCCCTGGTTTGCTAGTGGCCGCAACTACCATGGGCCATATACGGGCCGTAGGATCCATGGGTCTCCTACGGGCCGTCGATAAATGGGCCTATAATCGGTGGGCCTCAGGCCGTCGGATAAATGGGTCTACATGGGCTGTAATCGGGCGTAATTGGTATCGGCCCCGCACGGTAACAGGCCGTAGGACAGCAAAGGCTTAATTCATTCACAGGCATAACTGGTCGTTAATGGGCCAGAATATAGGACGGGCTGGAAACGTCGCAACGGGTTAATAGGCCAGAAACGGGCCGACACTTGCCATGGGCCGAATTTGGCCCATTAGGGTAACAGGCCAGTAACGGGCCGACTCTTGCCATGGGCCGAATTTGTCCCATTAGGGGAACAGGCTAGTAACGGGCCGACTCTTGCCATGGGCCGAATTTGGCCCATTAGGGGAACATGCCAGTAACGGGCCGGAAGTAATCGAGGGCCGAAAAGGAGCCCAAGAACGTATGGGCCGTCAATAGGCCGAAAGCTAACACGGGCTGGAAACGGCCCATGTAAATCACTGGCCGTTAACGGGTATAAAGAAAATTACTGTTCATTATGGGCTAGAGTCACTGTGGGCCTGTAAAGGGCCGAAAGATACGAAGGCCTCATATGGGCCGAAAGACGTCGTGGGCCATACATGGGCCGAAAGTGAAATGGGCTGGTGTTATATTCGACGGCCCACATGACGTTGTTGGGCCGATTTCCTTTAGGGCCTAACGGGCCGTGAGTTAACGGGCCATAAAATGGGCTATTTGCGAAGAGACCGTTAACAGGCTTTCATGGGCCAGCCCGTTAACTTTTGACCAAGTCAAACGGGCCGGTTTGTAACCTAAATGGGCCAGTGGTGGGCCGTGGCACGTGTGGACATATCATAGGTGCCTATCTGACCCACTGACGAGCTGACACGTGTTTCGTTCGGCCAGTAAGAATTTTACACGTGGAAATTTCCCATTGGTCGGGGCTGTTAACGGGTTATCGGATCCAAAACCCGACCCGATAGCTTAACGGTGTTCCGTTACGGTGATGCCACGTGTCGGTCTCCCTTGACGAAAGCACTTCTGTGACGCGCGATCTATCGTCATGGAAGTGGACACTTCCGTGATGATAATTTTGGTAATGTCATGGAACACTTCTACGACAGCACAGGTATGACTATCTTGATTCGGTCATAAAATCATCATGGATGTACTTGCATGACAAAAAACGTGACCTGCTGTGACAAACACGTATCATCACGGAAGTGTATTTTTTTTGTAGTGACAGTAATGGCGCACCAGGTGAAAAGTGCGCCATTACTAAGTTTGACCAAGGTTTGACCCAGTCATACACATAGTAATGGCGCACTTTGTATAGGTGCGCCATTACTAAGTTGACATAGTAATGGCGCACCTTTTGCGCCATAACTATGTGTATGACTGGGTCAAACTTTGGTCAAACTTAGTAATGACGCACTTTGCATAGGTGCGCCATTACTTTGTCAAACTTAGTAATGGCGCACTTTTCAGTTAAAAAAAGAAAATGATGGAAATGTCAAAGAAATAAAAGAAAACAAGTTTGCCATGTGATATGTGGTCTAGTTGTTGGGAAAATTTACAAATATGAATTTCGACTTTATTTGCAAAATCTCTCTGGAATTTAGTAAAATGGGCATAACTTTTGCATACGAACTCGGATTAAAAAGTTTTTATATGAAAAATCATCTACCAAAAAGTTACATCCGAATTCAACCGGGGGAACCCCGTTGAAGATTTTTAGAATCCCCAAAAACCTAATAGAATAAAAGATACGGGGCTTTTAAGATCTAGAGGGGGAAAATGAAAAAAAATCAAACTTAGTAATGGCGCACCATTTGCTAGGTGCGCCACTAGTAACAGACAAAAAATTGGTTTCGAATTTATTTTTTGGAAAAAAATTATCAAAATATGATACGTAATATGACCGGGAAGTTTGAAATATTTTTTCAAAATTTCATCACACTCATGAACATGAACAAAGTCCTAGACATCAACAAGGTTTAATAGGATTGATATGATAGATATATCAACAAGTTCCTGTTAAGTGAGCTGGTGCTGTGGTTGGATAGAACTCAGAAGTTAAGCGTGCTTGGGCTCGAGTAGTGTGAGGATGGGTGACCTTCCGGGAAGTTTGACCACGGAGTGCAATTTGACTTGAGATTAAGCATATTGACCGGAGATTAAGCCATAGTGACCCGAGATTAAGAAAAAAACGAAAAAAAATTCTGGAACTTTTTTTGAAAAAAAGTTAGTAATGGCGCCCTTTCTATGTGGTGCGCCATTACTAAGTCATATAGTAATGGCGCACTTCTAGGCATAGTAATGGCGCACTATGTGATGCGCCACTATTATCTGGGATACTAATGGCGCACCAGAGGTGCGCCATTACTATTTGTTAATAGTGGCGTGTTAATAATGGCGCACCCATAGTGCGCCATTAATAGCAAAAACTGGTGCGCCACTAACAGCCTTTTTTCTAGTAGTGTGCAACCAAGGACACATTTGATTTTTCAACCCGTTTATATGCACTGGAGCATGTACATGTAGTTCAAGTTTGAATTATGCACCTGAAATGCCTACAAAACCAAGTTAATGTATGAAAACGTCCAAACGAACCCTGAATAATTCCAATTTTTTTGACGACACACCTATAGTTGCATGTTCACTACAGATAAAAGTTCTAGCAATTCAAACACCATCCTTTGCAGTTGTGACCCCATTATGTAATTTAAATCAAGACGAAAAATCAAGTAGATTGCACACAGTTTATTATCACCAACCATGTGAGATGCAGCACAAAATATCTTGGAGCACCATCGGAGTGTCAAGCACACTAGCCCTCTCCTCAAATATCATTTCACTATTCAATCGTCGCCGGTGAAAGATGGGGACGTGGACCCCCGTCGTGAGGGCAATTTGGGCGGCCCACTCCAGCGAGAGTGCAGTCACAGTCGCGAGGCGCGTGCTAACAAGCTTCGTGAGGGCGACCGCAATCTGCGTCCGGGCGGCCAAGGCAGCCCAAACGGCCGCTATTGCTTCTCAGGCGGCGGCAGCAAGATCTGCCTCGCGGATAGCAACTGGCGAGAGCGGCACAGCAGCTGTCCATTCCGCATCGATGGCATTAGCCCTGATGGAGGCCGCCCACGACCTTGTCGAGGCCGTCCACGCCCAGCTCGTGGCAGTCACCGCACAAATCGAACGAAGCTTCTCCGACAACGGTCGGCAACCCATGGCAGGAGAGTTGGCAATCGCCGAGAGAGTTCGAGCAGCCGTCCGTTCCTGCGCGGCAGACCTTGCCACAATGGAGCCCGCCATACCCCAGATCGCGGCCGCCCACGCCCAGCTCGTTGCGGCCTATTCCAAAGATATAGCGGACGTAGATGGCGAGATGCTTGCCGAGTATGGTGCGATTGATGCCATGGAGCCCCTTCCCCAGGAGACCGTCGGGCGCGAGCTTGACATGGAGGCGGCGGCGAAGATCGACGAGCACCAGCCGTACTAGTACTCTTTGTTTTGTTTAATTAAGAGCGCTGGTCTTTAATTTGTTAGAGTAAGGTCAGCTAGCTCTGTTTAGTTGCTGAACTTGCTCGATTAAGAAGTGTGGGTGTGCTGTAGAGTCCTTTGTGTACCCAAATTATGCAATGACGTGGATGACCACTGTAACCAGGGAAATTCGAAGAAAAAATTTTGACGTTCAAACTCATCACACACAGGTTAAGCTATCTGAATCGTTTGTGATGTTCACAAATCGTACACAGTTATGAATAAGGGACCGTGTCTGATGACGCTTTGCGCGCTAGTTTTTTCGCGGAAGTGATTCCAAATTTTCAGCTTCCGCGGAAATATCTAGCTCCCCGCCCCCTCCCCCTTACCAGAAGCCACATTTCCCCTGTTTCCGCCTTCCTTTCTGATACGTCTCCAACGTATCTATAATTTATGAAGTATTCATGCTAATATATTAGCATTCTTGGATGTTTTACAATCATTTTATAGCAACTTTATATCATATTTTTGGGACTAACCTATTGACCCAGTGCCTAGTGCCAGTTGTTGTTTTTTGCTTGTTTTTTACATCGCAGGAAATCAATATCGAACGGAGTCCAAACACTGCGTAACTTTTGGAGATTTTTTATGGACCAGAACACCAAGGGTGGGCCAGAGCAGCACCTTGGGGGTGGCCCGAGGGGGTCACAACCCACCAGGGCGCACCTGGAGGCCCAGGCGCGCCCAGGTGGGTTGTGCCCACCTCGGTGGCCTCCCGCACACCCTCTTTGCCCTATAAAGGGCCAGTTTGGATTGTGTCCACAGAGAAATACGCCTGGCCTGAAGCCTCCCTGAAGATTGCCTGGAACCTGTTTGGTTGATGTCCTAAAAAATCAAGGGATAGCCTGGCTTGGTGATGTGATGGCCTGATTAGCCTGTGCTTTATCCCAGGCAGCCGGCTTAGCCTGGACTAGGCATTCGAAACGACTCGCCCGGACGACTGCCTGGCAGCTAATAGCTACTATTTTCTATGCCTGCTGTACTTATGTGCCTTTACTAATGCTAGTAATGCTTTCCCAGGCGAGGCCACCAACCAAACAACTTGTGTCCAGATCAGCCTAACTAGGCAGAAAACTCTAAAATACCAAGCTCAAACCAGGTAGGGTCTTTTCCCAGGCACGAAGCCCAGGACACTAACCAAACTGACCCAAAATCCCAAATATTCCAAAAACCCACGGGGTGAACCTAGATCAGAAGTTCCGCCGCCGCAAGTCTCTGTAGCCACCGAAAACCAATCTAGACCCCATTCCGGCACCCTGCCAGATGGGGGAATCATCTCCAGTGGCCATCTTCATCATCCCGGCAGCCACCACGATGAGGAGGGAGTAGTCCACCCTCGGGGCTGAGGGTTTGTACCAGTAGCTATGTGTTTAATCTCTCTCTCTCTCTCTCGTGTTCTTGAGATGTCACGATCTTGATGTATCGCGGGCTTTGTTAATATAGTCGGATCATATGGTGTTTTCCCTCTCTATCTTGTTGTGATGAATTGAGTTTTTCCCTTTGAGATTTCATTGTTATCAGATTCTGTCGGTATTCCGGGAACGGAGTGTCGGTGTCAAAACCGGCGGATCTCGGGTAGGGGGTCCCGAACTGTGCGTCTAAGGTCGATGGTTACAGGAGACAGGGGACACGATGTTTACCCAGGTTCGGGCCCTCTCTATGGAGGTAATACCCTACTTCCTGCTTGATTGATCTTGATGAATATGAGTATTACAAGAGTTGTTCTACCACGAGATCGTAATGGCTAAACCCTAGAAGCCTAGCCTGTATGACTATGGTAATGAGTATATCCTTTCCGGACTATATCCTCCGGTTTATATAGACACCGGGGGGATCTAGGGTTACATAGAGTCGGTTACATAAGAAGGAATCTTCATAGTTGGTCGCCAAGCTTGCCTTCCACGCCAAGGAGAGTCCAATCCAGACACGGGTACAGTCTTCAGCCTTCATGTCTTCACAGCCCACCAGTCTGGCCCATTGATAATAGGCCGGACGCCCGAGGACCCCTTAGTCCAGGACTCCCTCAGTAGCCCCTGAACCTGGCTTCAATGACGACGAGTCCGGCGCGCAGATTGTCTTTGGCATTGCAAGGCGGGTTCCCTTTTTTCCGAACTCCAGGATAGTCTTCGGACGCGATGATAGTATCCGGACCTGTCACACACACCTTACACAACCACAGAGCGAATATAATTTTACACGAGTCCAATCCGCTGACAAACGTTTGCAGCAGGACATCACGCCCGACCGGTCATAATTTCGGACCGTTTTGTGCCCAACGCTCCACGTCCCGAGACGCGGTTGCCATTGGCACGTTTTATCAAAGCAGAGAGCGTGTCCCCTTATCGTGGGATTCTCATCAATGCAGGCATGGGAAACCCAACAGTGCCGTTTATATAGGCCATGGGAATAGGCGAGCCTTTAGGGCGAGTGGGGAGGCGCTTGATATTCATGGCATTATAAGGGAATAAGGATTTCTTTCTTCACCCACACCCTTTCTCTTCTTCAGCCCTTCCCTCCTTGAGCTCCAGCGCCCAAGCTTTAGCTTTTCCTCGTTCGAGAAAGTACTCCAAACATGTCCGGATCCGGAGCTGGAGGCAAGTGGATGGCCTCCTTCGTTAAGGACATCAAGGAGCTCCGGGAGGCCGGATACCTGGCCAAGGAGATCGCTCACCGACTCCTGGTCAAAGGACAGATCGTCCCTACTCCAGAGCCCCATGAGAGGGTTGTGTTTCTCACACATTTTGTCCGCGAGCTGGGATTCCCTCTCCACCCGTTCGTCCGCGGACTGATGTTTTACTACGGCCTAGACTTCCATGACCTAGCCCCTAACTTCATTCTCAACATCATGGCATTCATTGTCGTGTGCGAGGCCTTTCTCCGCATCCCACCTCATTTCGGTCTATTGCTGAAGACCTTTAATGTGAAGCCGAAGGTGGTGAAAGGTCAACAAGCAGAGTGCGGAGGCACCATGGTGGGCAAGATGCCCAATGTTACCTGGCCCGAAGGCTTCTTCGCAGAGGCGGTGAAGGGGTGCCAATCGGGGTGGTTCTACATCACCGAGCCGCACGACACTGACTAGGCGGCGGCCCCTGAATTCCGATCCGGAATCCCGATGCGGTTCACCTCCTGGCAAGAGAGGGGCCTAACCTGGGGTCCCTCGGACAAGCTGACTGGGCTCCAGACGTGCGTCCAGAACATGATAGACAGGAAAATCAAGCTTGTCAACGTGATCCACATCATGCTCGTTCGTCGGGTCCTTCCGTGCCAACGCCGGACTTGCTGTCTGTGGGAGTACGATCCGGCCAAGCACCAGATGCTAATAGAGCTCTTCGGCACGACGTACGAAGACATCTGGAAAGTGCTCTTCAAGGCCGGCGAGACGCCACCGCCCACGACCGAGGATCGCGGGCTCAGCTTAAAACGCCTGGCTAATTCGCTAAGGTCTTTCATGTTTTCAAGGTATACCCTTTACTAGCATATTTTGAGGAAAAAGCCAAAGCCTTCCTATACATGTTTTCAGGCCTGGATCGAGGTAGCAGGGGGGATTAACTGTCCGGCTCTGGTGCCCGAAGACCCAGAATTCCCATTACTGACGAAAATGCTGTTTCCAGCGCCTTATGAGGTGGCGGAGAAGACACCCAAGAAAGCGGCCAAAGGGGCCCCGAGGGGCCCTCACCGAAAAGGCGCTTCAGACGTGATGTCCGAAGACGAGACTCACTCTTCGTCCGCCGAAGGCGATGACGAGGAGGAGGAAGAAGAAGATGACAGCGGCCTCCACGAACCTGGAGGCGAAGGCGCCCAAGAGGGGTGAGGGAGTCCTGGACTAAGGGGTCCTCGGGCGTCCGGCCTGTTATCCATGGGCCGGACTGATGGGCTGTGAAGATACGAAGGCCGAAGATAATACGTGTCCGGATTAGACTCTACTTGGCGTGGAAGGCAAGCTAGGCGACCTATTATGAAAATTTCCTCCTATGTAACCAACCTCATGTAACCCTAGATCTCTCCGGTGTCTATATAAACCAGAGAGCATAGTCCGGATAGGACAGATTCATTACCATACTCACATAGGCTAGACTTCTAGGCTTTAGCCATTATGATCTCGTGGTAGATCAACTCTTGTAACACTCATATTCATCAAGATCAATCAAGCAGGAAGTAGGGTACTACCTCCATAGAGAGGGGCCGAACCTGGGTAAACATCGTGTCTCCCGTCTCCTGTTACCATCGATCCTAGACGCACAGTTCGGGACCCCCTACCCGAGATCCGCTGGTTTTGACACCGACATTGGTGCTTTCATTGAGAGTTCCACTGTGCCGTCAACATAAGGCTCGATGGCCCCTTCAATCGTCGGTGGTGGCGTTGTTCAGGGAGAAACCTTTCTCCCCGGACAGATCTTTGTATTCGGCGGCTTCGTACTATGAGCCAACTCGCTCGGCCATCTGGAGCAGATCGATAGCTACACCCCTGGCCATCAGGTCAGATTCGGAAGCCTGAACTACGTCGCGGGCATCCGTGGAGACTTGATCTTCGACGGATTCAAGACCGCGGCAACCACCCTCCTTCGCCCCGTTGAACATGGCTTAAACCTGTCATCGGGCCGCAACCAGGAGATAGCTCCTGTAACAACTCCGGCCTTAGATCCGGAGCAGATCAAGACGTCCGAAGATGGGAGAATCAACCCCATCACGGGGGCTACCGAGTCTGCGGCGTTGGAGCCGCGCGCAGATCCCACTTCATATGATACCTGCATCAACGGAACCCCGGACTTGTCTCTGATATCGAGTTCCGAACCCTGCGAGCTCGCGGATACCGAACTCGATCGTTTATCGATATTCAAGTTTAGCACTACAGATGTCTTTCAGCACTCGCCTATGGGCGATCTACTAAACTCACTAAAAAACCTATCCCTGGCAGACGGCTCGTCGCCGAACTATGTTCGGTTCGACCTTACAGCGGATGATGGAGAATTTTGCTTCCCACCCGCCACCCACTTCATAGCCACCGTCAAAAACCCAACCAACATGCCTAGCCTCTGCTATGAAGACATCGATGGTCTGGACGACGGTGAGGGGCAACGCCAGAGCTTACTATCCGCTAGACGTGGGGCGACCACTCCTGGTATGAGGTGTGCATGGTAGACACACCCAACGACGATCTCGACGATGACAAGGAGGATCCAGTCGAGGATAAGCCTCCTGGTACACAGCCCGAACACCTGCGCCCCCAGCGCCACTCTCAGTCTCGCCACTCAAGAGAAAACAATACTAGCACCGGAGGTGATAATACTCCGGACAACGAAGGCCCTGTTGAGACAAGATCCGAACTGGAGGACCAGGAAAGCGAGCAAGATAGCCCTGATGAACAAGTCATATTCGGAGACTCGGAGGATAGTAATTATCTCCCACTCTCCGAGGAAGAGGACAGCCTCGGCAATGAGGAATTCATTGTGCCCGAGGAACCTCTCGAGCAGGAGCGCTTTAAACACCGGCTAATAGGCACGGCAAGGAATCTAAGAATAAAGCAGCTGCAGCTTCAAGCAAGCCAAGATCTGCTCGATGATAAATGGACCAAGGTCCTGGCCGCCAAAGAATGCGGCCTTAGCAGCCCAGACAAAAGCCACCACAACTGTTGGTGGCTCCCTCAATACAATGGCAAGGCGTTGGAGCCCACACCACCATCGAACAAGCCGGTAGGCCGACCACAGTTCGGTCCGGACAAAGCAGCAGCCCAAGCAGAGCACCATACCAACCCATCCGGCCATCCAAGCAAGAATAAAGAAGCTCGGGGGAACACTCGCGACATCCAACAAGACCTGGAGGGTAGAACAGGACATACAAAATCGACAAACGGATCACGGAGACATGCCTTGGCCAGTAATAACGGTTATCTATTCAGACACAACAGACCCCAGCATGCTCGGTCCGAAAACCGTAAGCGGAGTCCGCCGGAGGTGCTTCACAGTGTGGCCCAACATAGAGGAGCCGCACACCCTCTTTGCTTCACCAACGAGGTAATGGAGCACGAATTTCCAGACGGGTTTAAACCCATCAACATCGCATCATACGATGGAACAACAGATCCCGCAGTATGGATTGAGGATTACCTCCTCCATATCCACCTGGCTCGCGGAGACGACCTTCATGCCATTAAATACCTGCCTCTCAAGCTTAAGGGGCCAGCGCGGTACTGGCTAAACAGTTTGTCAGAAAATTATATTGGCAGCTGGGAAGATTTGGAAGACGCCTTTCGTGACAACTTCCAAGGAATATATGTCCGGCCGCCAGATGCCGATGACTTAAGTCATATTGTCCAACAGCCCGGCGAGTCAGCCAGGGAGCTCTGGACTAGGTTCTTAGTCAAAAAGAACCAAATGGTCGACTGTTCGGACGCGGAAGCCCTTGCGGCCTTCAAACATAGCATCCGGGATGAATGGCTAGCACGCCGCCTCGGCCAGGAAGGACCTAAATCCATGACCGCCTTTACCGCTCTAATAACTCACTTTTGTGCGGGAGAAGACAACTGGCTCGCTCGTAAAAGCAACCGCGCCAGTGACCCGGGCACTTCCGAAATACGAGACGGCAACGGCAAGCCACGACTAACCGAACACAACAGTCGCAACAATAATGAAAGATTACGCGACATAGCGGTCAACTCCGGATTTCACAATCCGAAGCCCGGTCAACGGAACAAGCCATTCAAGGCAAACCAGGATGGACCATCCACCCTCGACAGGATATTGGACCGACCTTGTCAGATTCACGGTCACCCTGATAAGCCAGCTAATCACGCCAACAGAAACTTTTGGATCTTTAAGCAGGCAGGGAAGCTTAACGCCGAACACAATGGGAGGAGGTCACCAGGCATTAAAGACGACGGAGCGGCTCGCCAGCCGAACACCAGGGGCCAGAAACAGTTCCTCTGAAGTTTGACCACTCCCGGAACGGAAATAGCAGTTCGGCTTCCGCCACCCACCCGCCATACCGGCAAGATTCACACCACGCATACATCACTATGTGCTCAAGATACCATGAGCACCTGTCGGAGTAAATGGCCACGGGTAGCCTAACCGACTGCCCCTGGTTCCTCTAAAAAAAATTATCAGGCCTTTGGGTCTTCAAGCACTCCGAGCATTGGACCACCTCCCTTGGCCGGCTCCTCTGAAGCCGACTCACGGAAGGCGGCCCAGCCTCAGCAACCTCCCCCGGGATGACCGCGGGGTGGCCGACTCCAGGAAGCCGGCCTCGAGGAAGCGCCGACTCCTAGAAGCCGGCCAAGACCGCAACCACCAAAGCTGCGCCACATAACGGTGACAAGATGGGTGTGGCCACAGTGCGGCCCACTACCCCCGAAGCCCGAGGCAGGCATGGCCATAGGAGGCCGTACGGGACGGCCATCTCCCGTCCGGCTCGGCACTGTAGCCATGCTAGCCTCAACGTCATCCACAACAGACTCCCGTACGGCCCACGGGCAGGGGGTCCCTTCAGCCAGAGAGAGGCGCGGAGGCGGCCCGGCCTCCCCCAGGCGGCCAAGGGCATAGCCGGCCCCCAGAAGCCGGCTACCCCCTCCCTCGAAGCATGCGCCACATTAAGGAGATAAGACGAGGTAAGGCTACAGTGAGAGCCCTCGAGGCGGCCCACTGTAGCCACACTTACCTCAACGAAGCCCTCATCATCAGGGACGAGGCAACAGTAAGCAGCCGCCGACATGATCCTAGGCGGTGGGGCCGGCCTGTCGACCAAGAGGCCGGCAGCCGGCGGGACCCACTAGTCGGTGGGCCCCAACAGTCGGCGGAGAAGCTGGCGAGCGTAGACACTGACGGCTGGGACCAGAGCCCAGCCGAATTACAATTGTACCCCCGGGGGGTAGGCCTATATAAACCCCCCGGGGCACCCATGCAAAGGGTTGGCTTCTGAGCATAGCACACACACCATAGAGAGAGAGAGAGAAGTGAGAGCTAGCCTTGTTCTTCTTCTCCCTTGAACCCAACAGCTCTAGGAGTGATTGTAGCTACTTTTCCTGATCTAGTGATCATGCGGAGACCCCGTAGAGCAGGACTAGGGGTGTTATCTCCTCGGAGAGCCCCGAACCTGGGTAAGATCCGCCGGCGTGCATGTCTTCGCCTCATCCCGTTTCCAGGCACCGGCGACGTCTTATTGGCACCCACAATGATAAGCCACCTGTTGGCATATGTCGCACTAACCACCCGACATTTGGCGCCCACCGTGGGGCCAGGTGCACCGTCGTCCGGAGACCTGTTCTGGACGGGAACCCTCTTCCTCCCCCGCGAGCGCAGCCAGCCTGCTGCGCCCGATGGCGTTTGCCTCGACGCGCTGCAAGGCGTCGACGACGCCTGCGCAGCGAGCTGCCTCGCCGATCTGCTCGGCAAGAGTTGCATCTCCGACGAGCCTGCGTCCGACGCAGGCACGGACTACCCCGAGAGCCGCCTCGTCAGCCTCCTCGACCAGCTTCACGTCTCTGGCGAGCCTGCTGCAGATATGGAGTCGGTCGGCTCCACCGACCCGATGCTCGTCGACTCCGACACGGCATCACTCGACGCCTACCCCTCCGACGTGGTGGTCTTCGACGATCCCCTCCCTCGAGCTGACAGCGGCAGCAGCGCCGTCACCGAAGTGCTGGTCATCAGCCACGTCGCCAACTCGGGCGAGAATGCCCACGACGCCCTGCAAGCGGCGATGCACGATCTCTTCGTCCCCATCCCGGCCGACGCCGACGCCGAGACCCTGGAGGCACGCCGCCTCGCCCTCATCGCGGAAGGCCAGAAGATAGCCTCCTTGAGACGCCTCACCGAGGCCCACCAGCGCGAAGTCGACCGCGCCGCCTTCGGCACGCCGCCGCCTAGCGGCCCGAGCCGAGCTTGCTTCGTCGAGAAGCGCGGCGCGGCCGTCGCCAGCATGCTGCGGGCAGTTCGCCCCGTCTACGCCACCCCGCTCGAGAATCTGCGAGCCGCTCAGGCGGCCGCAGAAGAGCTCAATGGGCTGGGTGCCGACGAGCTCCCCTACATGACAAGACGGATCCAGCAGCTGATCGACGCGGCTGCAGAACGGCACGAGGCCGGCGCACGTGCTGATAGTCATCCCCCACGCCGGGAGCACGCCGCGACGTCCCGCTCGCCGACTGCGAGCGGCGCACGCCAGAAGAAAGACAAGGAGCCGGCTGCTAGCCGCAGCCGGACTCGAATCACCATCGAGCGCGACGCGGAAGGCCGCCCACGAGCGGTGGAGCACCAAGGAAATCTGCCTCCTCCCCCGCCTCGAAGAGAGAGACGCCTCACCCCGCCGCCTATCACACACCCGACTCTTGGCGACCGACTCGGCCGCCGAGAAGAAGTCGGCGAGAACGACGCCCGCCACCGGATAGACCGCCTTGCTCGATCCTTGGCGTTAGAAGAAGAAGACGATGTCAGCCCGCCATGTTTTGGCCCCCGCATCCGCGACGAGCCCTTCCCCAAAGGGTTCTCGCTCCCCAGAGACACGCCCAAGTACAACGGCTCAGTGAAGCCGGAAGATTGGCTCATCGACTACTCCACGGCCGTCAGCATAGCCAACGGCAACCGGCGCGTCGCCGTGAAGTACGTCCCCCTCATGCTGCAAGGCATGGCGTGCACATGGCTCAACAGCCTCAAGCCCTATAGCATCAACAGTTGGCTGGACTTCACGGAAGTCTTCGTCCGCAACTTCACCAGCACCTACAAGCGGCCTCCCAAGCCTCGCCAGCTCTCCCTCTGCGTCCAAGGGCCCAACGAGTCGACCCGCGACTACCTCACGCGGTGGGCCGAGCTCCGCAACTCCTACGAGGGGGTGCACGAGGTCCAGGCCATCGAGTACTTCACCGCCGGGTGCCGAGAGGGCACCCTCCTCAAGCACCGACTCCTCTGCGACGAGCCGGCTACCCTCGATGAGTTGCTGGTCATCGCGGATAAGTACGCCACGGCCGACTCCTCAATGAAGACCGAGCTCCGAGTAGACGCCTCGGGAAGGGTGATTGCTCTAGCTCCCAAGACGCCGGCTGGCGACCCTAATCGGCGCCCCTACCAGAACGACCACAAGCGCAAGGCCCCCATGCCGACTTCCACCAGTCGGCAGGTGGCCACCGTTGAAGATGCGCAGCCCAAAGAACGGCCCGCTCCCAAGAAGAAGGGTGGCAGGCCGGCTTGGCAGCCGGCTTTCTCCTACGAGCAGGCTCTTGATGCCCCTTGCAAATTCCACAGCGGCGCGAAGCCGTCCAACCACACAACCCGAAAATGCCACTGGCTCACGCGAATCACCAAGGGCGAGGGGATGTTGCCGCCTCCAGCCCCCCAGCAGCCGGTGGCTCCGCCGGCAGTCGGCGCCATCAAGACGAATTCCCCGAAGAGCACGACGCCTACGTCGTCTTCACCAGTCAAGCCGACGACAAGCGCAGTCGACGCCGACAACATCAAGAAGTTAATGCAGTCGCCTCTAGCACCCCCGAGTTCATGCACTGGTCAGAGAAGCCAATCAGCTGGAGCCAGGCCGACCACCCAGAGGTGATGCCCTCTCCAGGCTCCTATGCAATGGTCTTGGATGTCACCCTCGCGACGGAGAGGCGAGCTGCCCGATTCTCCCGCGTCCTGATAGATGGCGGAAGCAGTATCAACATACTGTACCGCGATACCATGGAGAAGCTGAACATCAAAGCGAAGCAGCTTATGCCGAGCCGCACCGTCTTCCATGGTATCGTCCCCGGCTTGTCTTGCTCCCCAATCGGCAAGATCAAAATGGATGTTCTCTTCGGAGACAAAGATCATTTTCGCCGAGAAGCAATCTGGTTCGAGGTAGTGGATTTGGAGAGCCCCTATCATGCTCTACTTGGCCGACCTGCCCTGGCCAAGTTCATGGCTGTGCCCCACTACGCCTACCTGAAGATGAAGATGCCGAGCTCGAAGGGGATCATCACGGTAGCCGGCGACTACAAGAAGTCCATCGAGTGTGCCATGGCCAGCAGCCGGCTGGCCGAGTCCCTCGTGGTGGCAGAGGAGAAGAAGATGCTGGAGCGGGTTGTGGCCATGGCCGGCAAGCAGCCGGCCCTGTCCCCCAACCCCAAGGATTGTGATGCGCAGGGCTCCTTCCAGCCTGCCAAAGAGACGAAGAAGATACCTCTGGACCTGGAGAACCCGGAGAGGTTCGCTGTCATTGGGGTGAACTTGGACAGTAAATAGGAAGGCGAGCTCGTCGACTTCCTCCGTGAGAATTGAGACATTTTTGCATGGTCCCCAAAGGACATGCCGGGTGTCCCGAAGGATTTCGCCGAGCACAAATTACATGTCCGCGCCGACGCGAAGCCGGTCAAGCAACCCCTCCGCCTACTGTCAGAAGAGAAGCGAAGAATCGTGGGAGAAGAGATAGCCCGGCTCCTTGCCGCTGGCTTTATCATGGAAGTGTTCTTTCGAGAATGGCTTGCCAACCCAGTTCTGGTTCTGAAGAAGAATAACAAGTGGCGTATGTGTATAGACTACACCAGCCTGAACAAGGCCTGCCCAAAGGATCCGTTTGCTCTGCCACGGATTGACCAAGTGATAGACTCCACAGCCGGATGCGAGCTGTTGAGTTTTTTGGATGCCTACTCAGGGTACCATCAGATCAAGTTGGACCCAGCTGACCGCCTGAAGACTACTTTCATCACACCCTTTGTAGCTTTCTGCTACCTGACTATGACATTCGGCTTGAGGAATGCCGGTGCCACTTTTCAGCGTTGCATGCAGAAATGCCTCTTGAAACAACTCGGCAGAAATGCCCACGTCTATATAGACGACACTGTGGTGAAGACAGAGAAGCGCGGCACCTTGCTGGAAGACCTGAAAGAAACATTCGCCAACTTGCGCCGATTCCAAATCAAGCTCAACCCCGAGAAGTGTGTGTTCGGAGTGCCAGCCGGCCAGCTGCTAGGCTTCCTGGTCTCCGAACGCGGCATCAAATGCAACCCCGTCAAGATCAAGGCCATCGAGAGGATGGAGATTCACACCAAACTGCGAGATGTGCAGAAGTTCACCGGCTGCTTGGCCTCCCTAAATCGTTTTATCAGCCGACTAGGAGCGAAGGCTCTCCCCCTGTACCGACTCATGAAGAAGTCCACTCACTTCGAGTGGAACGACCAAGCCGACCAAGCCTTCCATGAGTTGAAGAAAATGCTGACCACTCCGCCTGTCCTGGCAGCGCCGACTGAAAAGGAGCCCATGCTCCTCTACATTGCCGCGACTAGCCGAGTCGTCAGTACTGTTGTTGTGGTCCAGCGCCCGGAAGAAGGCCGATCCCAGCTAGTCCAGAGGCCGGTGTACTACCTAAGCGAAGTGTTATCCAGCTCAAAGCAGAACTACGCGCACTACCAGAAGATGTGCTATGGGGTATACTTCGCTGCCAAGAAACTGAAGCCCTACTTCCAAGAGCACCCCATCACGGTCGTGTGCACTGCCCCGCTTGCCGAGATCATAGGCAGCCGGGATGCATCCGGCCGGGTGGCTAAATGGGCCATCGCACTGGCACCCTACACGATCTTCTACCAACCCCGCACCACCATCAAGTCCCAAGCATTGGCCGACTTCCTCGTCGACTGCGCCGAGACCCAGTACCTACTGCCGGCTCCCGACTCTACCCATTGGCGGATGCACTTTGACGGGTCCAAGATGCGCACCGGCTTGGGAGCCGGCATCGTCCTCACCTCTCCCAAAGGCGACAAGCTCAAGTACACACTGCAGATCCACTTCGCTGCCTCCAACAACATGGCCGAGTACGAGGCGCTCGTGCATGGGCTCCGGCTAGCCAAAGAGCTCGGCATACGCCGGATCCTGTGTTACGGCGACTCAGACTTGTTGGTCCAGCAGTCGTCTGGCGACTGGGACGCCAAGGACGCGAACATGGCGAGCTATCGATTCCTCGTCCAGCAGATCAGCGGATACTTTGAGGGGTGCGAGTTCCTTCACGTGCCAAGGGCCGACAACGACCAAGCAGATGCCCTAGCACGGATCGGCTCCACCCGACAAGCCATACCGACTGGTGTCTCCCTCCAGCGCCTCCTCAAGCCGTCCATCAAACCGTCTCCAGAGTCGGACTCTATCTTCGTACCGCCTGCGCCAGATGCAGCCGGATCCGACTGGAGAAACCCCGCAGGCGGCACGGGGACTTCGACAACTGGCTCGGGGACTGCCGTAGTCGCACCCGGCCCGAAGACTTCAGAGCCTGGCCCGGGGACTGCAGCAGTCGGCCCAGGGACTGCAGCAACGCAAGAAGCGGTGGCCAACTCCAACTCCACGCCACCCAACCCACCCATCCGAGTCATGGTGGCTACATTAACAGAAGAAGAAGTCACAGCTCCGTCATGGGCCCAGCCCATCCTCAAGTTCCTAGTCAGCAGAGAGCTGCCGGCTGATGAGATCTCAGCAAGACTAGTGCAATGACGAGCCACAACATATGCAATAATCAACAGAGAGCTTGTGAAGCGCAGCGTCACTGGGGTCTTCCAGCATTGTGTCGAGCCAGAAAATGGAGTGGCAATCCTCAAGGACATCCACCAAGGTGAATGCGGCCACCACGCAGCCTCAAGATCACTCGTGGCCAAGGCTTTCCACCACGGTTTCTTCTGGCCGACTGCCTTGGAGGATGCTAAAGAAATAGTCAAGAGCTGCAGAGGATGCCAAGTTTTTAGTTCCAAGCAACACCTGCTGGCTTCTGCACTCAAGACCATTCCCCTCACCTGGCCTTTTGCCGTCTGGGGACTAGACATGGTGGGCCCTTTCAAGACAGCCCGCGGTGGCTTGACGCATCTACTAGTCGCTGTGGACAAGTTCACAAAGTGGATCGAAGACAAGCCGATTAAGAAGCTGAACGGGCCGACTGCCGTGACATTCATCACTGACATCACTACTCGGTACGGCGTGCCGCACAGCATCATCACCGACAACGGCACGAACTTCGCCAAAGGAGCACTGGCACGTTTCTGCGCGATGCAGGGCATCCGACTGGACTTAGCGTCTGTTGCCCACCCGCAGTCAAACGGCCAGGTCGAGCGAGCAAATGGACTCATCCTCTCCGGCATCAAGCCCCGACTGGTTGTACCACTGGAGCGATCGGCCGGCTGCTGGCTCGATGAGCTGCCGGCTGTCCTCTGGAGTCTGCGCACTACAACCAACAAGTCAACCGGCTTTACTCCATTTTTCCTTGTGTACGGCGCCGAGGCTGTCATCCGAACAGACATCGAGTTCGACTCGCCTCGGATCACCATGTACACGGAGGAGGAGGCCAAGGAAGCAAGAGAAGATGGCGTCGACCTACTGGAAGAAGGCCGGCTGTTAGCACTCAGCCGATCCGCCATCTACCAGCAAGGCTGCGCCGCTACCACAACTGCAAGGTCAAGCCAAGATCCTTCCAAGAGGGCGACCTTGTGCTCCGGCTGATCCAGCGAACAGCCGGCCAGCACAAGCTCTGGGCCCCTTGGGAAGGCCCCTTCGTCGTCAGCAAGGCACTCGGCAACGACTCCTACTACTTGATCGACGCACAAAAACCAAGAGCACGCAAGAGAGATGACTCCGGCAAGGAGTCGGAGCGACCATGGAACGCGAATCTCCTGAGAAGATTTTACAGTTGAAAGCAGTATGTATCATGCTACCCTTCTGTATTAAGCACGAACCAACAGGCCCCCCGAACAGTACTCGGGGACTGCCTTTATCTATCTATGAATGACGAGTGTCATATCCATGAATGTATTATTACATTTGATTTCTTGTCTGGCACCGGGTTCGACCAGTCGGCCCGGGGACTGGCCGCCTTGAGCTATATTAAAAGTTCTACCTGAAGTCAGACAAGTAGTGTGCCGGCTCCCAAGTCCTCTCTTGTTGAAAGTCGCAGCTCGAAGAACCGATTGTCCGACTAGCAAGAGGCAAGGCAGAAAGGATGCCCACACGAAAAATGGCTAAGGAACAATGAACTTATATAGCAAAAAGACAGCCTCCAAACACGCCTGCCGGCTGTCAGAACAGCCGGCTGGCCGGCTTCCTAAACACTTAGCTCTAGTCCAGCGAAGCTAGAGTACTTGCCCCCCCCCCAATTGGCCAAGCACTCCTCCAGCTACAGATTGCAGAGCAACTGTTTGACTGGGGAAGCGGCAACTAAGGGAAGGCGGCAAAGGAAACAACAGAAGGATGAAAAGCGAAGTACGAGGAAAAGCCAAATGCATGCATAAGTTATATATACATATAAAGCCCCAACAGGCTGGCAATCAACATGGTTCGAATACACCCCCAGTGGGTGGAATTGTGCAGACTTAACAAAGTATTGTTCCAAAAGTGACAAGATAGGAAAACAAAAGATGGCAGACTAGGGCGCGGTGCGAAAGCCAAGCTGGTCGGTGGAGACGGCCTTGCCGGCTGAAGGAGTGGCCGCCTAGCGGGTCTCGGCTTGGTCACCACCAGTGGCAGGCGACGCACTCGCGCGCGACGTGGTGCTGGAGGCGCGGTCAGGCTGAGGCTGGTCGGCTGCTCCACCAGCCGGCTCGGCGTCTTCACCTTCTTCCTCCTCCTCTTCGCCCTCGTCGCTGGAGTCGATCTCCTCCACCGAGTCTTCACCATCCGCCGGGTTCAACCCGAACCACTCCTCCGGCTGGGCGACACCATTGTCATCTACCTCGGGGGCGAAGACGCTGGTGTCGGTGTAGCCAGCGATCGCCGAAGCCCGCTGGATGATAGTCGGTCGCGCCGGCTCCAGCTCCGTGTTGGCTTGCTGCCGCCAGGTAGCCAGCTGATCCAGGCTCAGGCTGGGATACCAGGCCTTGACGAACTCCAGCGCCCGCCTGGCGCCGGACCGAGCCGCCGAGGCTTTCCAGGCTTCAAAGCGGCCGACTGCCACCTCCAGCCAGTCGGCAGTCCAACTGGGGGTGCGAGGAACCACTTGGCCGGGCCAGAGGGCGGCCAAGACTTGCGCCCCGGCACGCTGAAGCCGGCGGAGCAGTCGGTGAGCCGGCTGGATGCGGGCCTGGATTGCCAAGAGCTGCTCCTCCAGCGAACGGCTGGCGGTTGGCGAAATCTCGAAGCCAGCCTGCCTCCGCGCCTGGCGGCGGGCCTCGATGGTCTGGTTGGTGGCGGTAGAATAGCCAGGGAAATACTCTGTGCAAGAAAGAAGAAGAAAAGAAGAAAAGAACACCAAGTCAGAAAACGAGCCAAAAGCGGCAGACGGCAAGAAAGGACGAAGAAGTAGGCGGCTTACCGTCAACCAGTTCTTCGATCTGACCATAGCCAGAGATTAGAGTTTGCCTGGCTTCAGCCCAGCCAGCCGCCTCCATCTCGTACTCGGCCTGGAGGGCGGCTTCGCGGTCCTGCACCGCCTTCAGAGCCGCCTTGTGGCCTTCCTCCTGGTCGGCCAACTTCTTGGCCAGGCGGTCGCGTTCCTGCACCAAGGCGGCGAGCTCGGCATCATTGCCACGAAGGGCAGGCTGAGACTCCCCCAGCTGTGCCCTCAGACTGGCGTTGGCCGCTGCAGAGACGGCAGAAAAAGAAAGAACAGTAAGAGGAAGTCGTCAAGGAAGATCCGACCCGACTGCTCAGCAGTCGGCCCGAATCTCGGGGACTACACCCAGTGGGTGCGCTGACGCGCCCCCACATGAGATAAAGAACAAAGCACGTACCCCGGCTCTCAGTAAGGTCGGCGGTCTTCTGGGTCAGCTCCCGAGCCTGGGAGTTGAAGGCGGCCGCACGAAGATTGTGGTAGTCCTGCAAGATAGACAGAAGATCGAAGTAAGAACAAGAATAGCAAAGACAAATCCACTAAGAAGTTCCAAGCCGCCTGCTCAGCAGCCGACTCGGAACTCGGGGGCTACACCTAGTGGGTGCGCTGACGCGCCCCCACGGAAGAAATCAAGATCAAAAAGAAGCAAGATAAGAAGAATAACTCGGATGGCCACCCGCGTCGCGAGGAACTCGTCGGTGAACTGCCTCAGCGCCGTAGCCTGAGCCTGGAGCCGGGTCCGGACGTCCTGCGCGGCCATGTTCATCACGGCCGTCCCTCCGCCCGGCGTCCACCCCGAGGTAGCGCGGGCCACCTCCACATCCTGGGCCGACGAGCTCGAGCCCACGGCCGGCTGCGGCTCCGATGCGGCCTTCTGTGGCTCCGACGCAGCCTTCCCCGCACGACGGCTCGGCGGCATCCGGACCGCCATCTCAGTCCTCGCGGCCGGCTCGCCCCCCGCCGACTACGCAGGCGGCAGATCAGGCCGGCCGCCTTCAGCCGCCCCAGTTGGCGGGGTCGGCACCGGCGCCCTCTCCAGGACGACGACGTCGTCGTCCCTCTCCAGCCCTGGCAGGTCGCCGCTGGCTCCCTCTGGCGAGGGCTCCATGGCCCCAGGCGCTACGACGCGCAGCGGGGTGACCATCAAGACCTCCGCCGCCGCCGCCGCAGCTGCAGCCTCCGCTTGGGCTTTCGCTGCGGCGTCGGCGAGCGCCTTCGCCGCCTCCTCCTCCTGCGCCGCCTGGGCGGCCGCCGCCTTCCGTGCCTCCGCCTCTCGCGCCTCCCGTTCCTCCCGCGCCTCCCGCGCGTTCCGTTCTATCGCTTCCTGAAGGTCGGCACGGGGGTCCACGCGGCGAGTGGTGCTCCCAGACCCCCTCGGCGACTCGACGACGGAGGCGGCAGCCGCCCGCTCAAGCGACAACGGAGCTCTGGTCGTTTGGAGAAAAAGACAAGGGTTCAGGAACCACCAGAGAAAAGAAAGAAAAAAGAGTACACAAAAGAATCTGAACTTACGCCGACACGGTCTGTGGTTGCTTCACCGTCTTGTGGAAGCGAGCCGCCTTCGCGGCCGCCTCCTCCCGCCTGGTTGCTGCCGCCCCGCCCCTGGGTTTCTTCGTCCGACTGCCAAACAAACCCTGGGCGGCGCGACGCTTCTGCCCTCCGCCCCGAGCAGGCAGTGCAGCGGAGGAACCCGCGCCGCGTCCAGACGCCGGCCGGCGGCGCGGGGCGACTTCGGCCTCATCGTCGTCTGGCCAGTCATCGAAGGTGACTCCATGCCCGGAGCCACCTGCTTCGCCGCCGGCTTGGCCACCACCCGGCTAGATGTTGTCATCCATAGCGGCTGCCCCCAAGTCGGGGTCCTCCAGATCATGCTCCGTCCGGTCGGGGACGAATCGACGCTCCGCGTCTGACCCGCCGGCCGGCAGAAGAAGAGGGCTCTTTCGAAAACAAGCCGACTAAGTTAGAGTCGGCAAAGAGGAACTCGGCAACAAAGTTAAGATTAAAAGAAGAGACAAGGAGAGCATACCGTGGGCGGTGGATTGGCTCGGCCGTATGGCTCCTTGCCGAACTGCCACTCTTCGGAGAGTTTGCAGTACGCGAGGTAGTTCACCATATAGGCGACCTCCTCGTGCGGCATGTCCTTGGTGCACATCCGGCTCGGATCGAGCTAGCCGCTCATCTGACAAATCAGTTGAGGACGGCTTTGGAGCGGAAGTACCCGGCGCGTGACGAAGGCGGCCAGCAGGTCGGGCCCCGTCAAGCCCTCCGACTGGGTCATCACTCGCACTCGGGCGAGGGCTGCGGACCCAGCCGGCGTCAGAGTCACGGCCCGGAAGGACCACTGGGGCCGCCTGCCCGCCGGTGGGCCGGCTACATAAGCCGGCAGGTTGATGTAGTCGCCCCGTGGGGCGATGTTCCGCACGTAGAAGTACGACTTTTGCCACTTCTTCACCGACTGGATCAGCGTGATGACGGGGAAGGGGTTGTCGGCGACCGACCTCCGCGACGCGATGAAGACGCTAGTCTGAGCCGGCACGCCCTGCATGCGCATGCCCAGCTTGGACTGGAAGAACTCCCCCCAGAGCTCGAGGGTAGGGAGGACGCCAAGGTAGCCTTCGCACAGGGTGACGAAGGCAGACAGCATACCGCGTTTGGGGTGAGGTGGTGCGGCTGGAGCTGGTAGAAATCGAGCCAGGAGCGGAAGAAGGCGCTCACGGGCAGGCCGATGCCGCGCAAGAAATGCGAGCGGAAGACCACCCGCTCGCCCTCCCGCAGCTCCGGCGTAATTTCCTTCGCCGGCGCGAGACGGACCTCCACCTTGTCGGCGCCGGGCAGCCGCCGCGTCTTGCGGAGGAACTCGACGTGATCCTCGTGGACGTTGGAGCCGTCCCAATCCCCGCCATACTGCTCCGGGGCGGGAGGCATGGCGAAAACGAGCGTGGCGGCGTAGGAGCGTGTGGTGGAAGAGCGCGGCGGCGAGGCGCTGTTGCAAGAAACGGCAAGAGAAAGAAGATGGTGGAAGGAGGAGGAGCGTGCGAGAGCCTGCCGCTCTCCCTCTCCCCCTACTTATAGCTTCGCGAGGTGAGGCCGGGGAGGCCGGACGTGGGGGGAGACGTGGGATTAACTGCACCCACTCACCCCACGCCTCGCGATTATTACGCCCTAAAGGCGAGCCGAAACTGCCGCAAGGAGACATGCGGGCGGTTTCGGGCTGCAGAGAATCCGCGCCTGGGCCCGGGCGTGGACGTGGCGGGCCCGGTGCAGGCGGCAAGTGGCCGGCCCGCGGCCCGGTGCACGCACTGGCGAGCTCCCGCCCTCCGACTCCGGAGTTGTTCGACCAAGGCGGCGCACCTAACCAAAGCCGGCTCCCAGCTGCCGACTTGTCAAGATAGGAAGCTGATCGAGCTTCTCAACTCCTACCCAACCTCGAAGCCCAATCAGCTTCGGGGACTACTGTCGGAGTAAATGGCCACGGGTAGCTTAACCGACTGCCCCTGGTTCTTCTAAAAAATTTATCAGGCCTTTGGGCCTTCAAGCACTCCGAGCATTGGACCACCTCCCCTGGCCGGCTACCTCTGAAGCCGACTCACGGAAGGCGGCCCAGCTTCAGCAACCTCCCCCGGGATGACCCCGGGGTGGCCGACTCCAGGAAGCCGGCCTCGAGGAAGCACCAACTCCTAGAAGCCGGCCAAGACCGCAACCACCAAAGCTGCGCCACATAACAGTGACAAGACGGGTGTGGCCATAGTGCGGCCCACTACCCCCGAAGCCCGAGGCAGGCATGGCCACAGGAGGCCGTACGGGACGGCCATCTCCCGTCCGGCTCGGCACTGTAGCCATGCTAGCCTCAACGTCATCCACGACAGACTCCCGTACGGCCCACGGGCAGCGGGTCCCTTCAGCCAGAGAGAGGCGCGGAGGTGGCCCGGCCTCCCCCAGGCGGCCAAGGGCGTAGCCGGCCCCCAGAAGCCGGCTACCCCCTCCCTCGAAGCATGCGCCACATTAAGGAGACAAGACGAGGTAAGGCTACAGTGAGAGCCCTCGAGGCGGCCCACTGTAGCCACGCTTACCTCAACGAAGCCCTCGTGATCAGGGGCAAGGCAACAGTAAGCAGCCGCCGACAAGATCCTAGGCGGTGGGGCCGGCCTGTCGACCAAGAGGCCGGCAGCCGGCGGGACCCACTAGTCGGCGGGCCCCAACAGCCGACGGAGAAGCCGGCGAGTGTAGACACTGACGGCTGGGACCAGAGCCCAGCCGGATTACAATTGTACCCCCGGGTGCTAGGCCTATTTAAACCCCCCGGGACACCCATGCAAAGGGTTGGCTTCTGATAGCACACACACCATAGAGAGAGAGAAGTGAGAGCTAGCCTTGTTCTTCTTCTCCCTTGAACCCAACAGCTCTAGGAGCGATTGTAGCTACTTTTCCTGACCTAGTGATCATGCGGAGACCCCGCAGAGCAGGACTAGGGGTGTTATCTCCTCGGAGAGCCCCGAACCTGGGTAAGATCCGCCGGCGTGCATGTCTTCGCCTCATCCTGTTTCCAGGCACCGGCGACGTCTTATTGGCACCCACAATGATAAGCCACCCGTTGGCATATGTCGCACCAACCACCCGACAGCACTGGCGGAAGCACAATACGGGCAATCCTGCAAACATTCCCGTAACTTTTTTTATCTGTTTTCCATATTTTTCTTTATTATCTCTTAAAAACAGGTGACCATCAAGACAACATCTAATCGGACTCTATCGGAGTTCGGATCCGTACACTCACCTAAGGGACCACTTCCGTTAAGGACTCCCCTCTCCGAGGACGGGCGGCGCGGACGTGCGACAAGAGGTCCAAAACAACATTTTTGTAGACCGCACTCGTTATTTTGAGCCTGTACTATGCCTTTTTTCCTCCGTTCCTGACCCCGAGCATGTCAAATAGCCGGATTGTGTGTTTTCTCTTCTTTATATATATATATATTAATTTATCATTGGCTTATTGCTCCACTCCCAGTAAACTTCATCCGAACTAATCTTCCATACTCTTTCTACAACGAGTACGCCCGTAACGGTGGTGTTACAAGACGCACCTCGGCATAACTTGCCAGGGGCTCGGTATGGGAACAAATGAGTCGCCAATAAAAGTCCGAATAGCTCTATAGCGTACTTCGGCGTCGCAAGTTTGGCCTTATATGCATCAGCTCCGAATCATTGTCTTTGGTCAATAGTTGGGTTGCCCGGCTCCTGTGCTTGCTACCCTACGTTCCGCTCTATCGGCTAGGGTAGTAAAGGGAGAACTACTGCGATTGTGCCCTAGCTTTGACCGGATGAGCACCTCAGTGGAGAAAGCAGAAAACTGACTGTCATGATGCGGGGAGAGCTGGTCAACCACTTGACGACTTATTCGAATCTTTAGCGATTCTCCGTGTCACGTGAAGGATCTTTTTCAGATCAAAACATGCAAGGCACAAAAATTATAATACACGCATACATACCATGGGCTATGTCGTAGCCCCGCCATAAAACTCCTATGGCTAAGTGAAGGTGTTAACGCCCTATAGTCCGATTGCCTGGTTCGCCGCATTATCACCTCCTTTATGGACCGAGACGTTGGACAAAGAGTGATTCAATGCTTTTCCAAACACCCCCGTATTTCCTATGAGGGGGCTGAATCCGATGACTGGAAAACCTTCAGATTACATTAAAACGGCCGCACATGACGAATACAAGCTTTTGAGCAAAAGATGAAAACATATTAACCATAAAGTTGTCTGTTACAACACTTATACACATCACTCGAACATTATGTCTTTCGAGCACTGACCCTCTATCAAGTGGGCGGCCTCTAGGACGTCTTCAAAATAATGCACGGTTCCGGACGGTCCTTGCCTTTGGGTGGACTCTTCGCCGCAACAACGATGGCCTTCATCTTCCCCTAGGATGTCTTGACTCGGGCGAAGGCCATCCGTGCACCTTCAATGCACGTCGACCGCTTCACAGCGTCGATACGCGCCACCGCATCAACAAGCCACTGCACCAGGACGAAGTAACTACTTGGAACAGGTTCAGTCGGCCACAACCGGACTATGACGTTCTTCATGCCAGCGCCGGATATCCTATGCAGCTTGGCCCACTAGGACATCTGTTCATTCAGCAACAGAGGACGCTTCGACGCGCCAAATTGCGACCAGAAAAGCTTCTCCGTTGCATACCCCTCTTGCGGCTGATAAAACTGCGCCGCATCGGAAGAACTCTTCGGCAAGTCTAAAAAATTGTCCGGAGAACTCCATACTTGGTTAAGCTGAGCATAGTTTGGATCGCCGAACTTAGACTATAGCAAAAAGGGCTTGCCAGCCACAATCTCCCCAACTTGCCGAATCTCCTCACGGGCTACTCTGGACTCAGACCGCGCTTCCCTCGCCTCTCGTAAGGCCTTGTCAAGTTCAGCCGTTTCGGCTTCATTTTCCTTCTCAAGAAGTTTACAGCGGCTAGCCGCATTCTCTAACTCGCGTGCCATGGTGGACATTGCCTCCTTGTCCTGGCGCCGCGCGGCTTGTTCGGCCTTCAATTCAGCCGATGCCTTTTCGGCAGCCGCATTACTAAACCAGGCCCGCTCCTTGGCCCGGGCTAGCTCCGCCCGAAGGGCTTCCATGGCGGCAGCACCATCTGCATTGATGCACATTTCATATCAAACTCTCTTCAGAGTCAGGCTTACATTACAAGCATATTGGTGTAAGGAATGCTCGAAATATATACCTTGCGAGTCGTCAAGACGCATGTTGATCAAAGCAATGTCATCCTCCGCAATATCCAGCTTTCGCTGTAGTTAGGTTACCTCCGAAGTTTTGCCAGTGGCAGGTGGGGAGACAGCCTGCATTCCAAATTAAACCAAGGTTTGTACCTGCAAATATCTTTTCGATCCTCCGATCACTTCCTTTGGAAGGCGATCTGAGTCTCAGGGGCTACTGCATACACAACAGGTGCATTGTGTCAATATTGTTCAATTGGCAACATTACATCAAAAACCTCAAAACCTCTCAGAAGGCTCGTAAAGGCCCCGTTCAACCCGCTCTTCGCGGATACAACTTTTTCGACAACGGTAACCATCAAGGCACGGTGCTCCTCTGAAATGGACGCTTGTCGCAGCATGTCCGTCAGCGTCTCCGACACTCCTGGGTCTTCGGACACCGCTGCCGGAGCACAACATTGCTTTGAAGTAATCCGCATATCCGCCTCCAGCATTGTCTCCGGCTGTAAACCGGACAGTTTGGGGCCGTCATTCTTGGTCCCGAACCCTGAGGGACAGAGGCACCACCTTCGGGTAGCTCCTTCCTCATTTCCTGCACTACTTGCCGGTTGGGAGGAGCCCTCCGAGACGACACCTCGAGATCATCCGCCTTGTTAGGCGAGGAGGCCGGAGAAGGCGTGTCACTCTCCATCATCTCCGGAAGAAGATCTCCCGAGGAGGAGGACGATTGAGAAACAGCAGGCGTTAACCTGCGAGGATGCACATATGTCGGTGGGTTATTTCAGTAATAAGAATGAGGTATGGTTAAAGTGCCCTGCTCCACTCACGGTCTGGCCGGAGGTTCGTCCTCATCATCAAGCTCAACGACGACATCGCTTGCCCGGCCCAAGCCGCCCGACGATGGCATTTTCCCTTTCTTGTAAAGCTTCCCCTCCTGACCTCCAGAGGCGGCCTTCTTCTTGCCATGAAGTGCCCCCTCCACGCCTTTTCCCCTGGGCAAAAGGGTTTCGGTTTCCCTGAACACAGCACCTAAATCGACCTTAGGATGGGCATCTCCTCTGGGCTCCCCACTCTCGCCCCCCTCTGTAGACACCAGGTACGGTGTCGGGATCAACATCCGCGTCAGTAGGGCGGACGCAGGGTCTTCGGGAAGGGGCGCCGGACACCAGATTAACACCATTTTCTTTATCCAGTCCTGTATAAGGGCAGGTTGTTTAGTGTCTTGTCAAGAGATGCTTGAGTAAAAGGTGTGCGGGGATTGAATACTTACCGGAGTGTCCGGATGATTGCAGTCGAGGCCGACGTCTTCGGTGGTGTCCGACCATTGCTCTCGCTCCCTGAAATATAACTTCCACATTCCTTCGTGCGTAGTACCGAAGAAGTGCTGAAGAGTCCGCCGCCCTTCTGGATTGAACTCCCACATACGGAGAAGCCGCCGTTGACACGGCAAAATCCGGCGGACCAGCATTACCTGAACGATGTTCACAAGATCGATGCCCTTCTCGGTAAGGCTTTGGATGCGACCTTGCAGAGTCTGCACCTCATTAGTGGATCCGTAGTCCAACCCCTTGTTGATCCATGAAGCAAGCTGAGTCAGAGGGCCGGGTCAGAACGCAGGCGTAGCCACCCACTTGGAGCCCCGCGGCTCGTTGACATAAAACCACACCTGCTGCCATAGTTCGGAAGACTCGACGAAGGATCCTTCAAACCAAACCTCACTGGCAAGCTTGTTTATTACAACGCTGCTGCACTCTGCCTGCTCCCCCTCTATCACCCACGGCCTCACATCAAAGGTCTTGAGCCACAAATCAAAGTGTGGGGGAGTCCGGAGGAAGGCCTCACACGTGACGATGAATGCCGAGATGAGAAGAATAGAGTCCGGGGCCAGATCGTGAAAATCCAGCCCATAGTAGAACATGAGCCCCCAGACGAAGGGGTTAAGCGCGAACCCTAACCCATGGAGGAAGTGGGACACAAATACTACCCTCTCGCTGGATTTGGGGGTGGGAATAATCTTCCCCTCAGCAGGAAGCCGATGAAGGATTTCTGGGGTCAGGTACCTCGCTACAAGGAGCTTCGCAATATCCTCCTCCGTGACGGAACAGGCCACCCACCGTCCTGAATAGCTGGACCCGGACATGATTAGGGCTGGTGGTGATTGGAACTCGAGGGCTAGAACTCGAGGTGGCTGGGGTTGAGGAAGAAGCAAGCACGGAAGAAGAAGACAAGTCTGGGTCCCTATATGAAGGCACAGAATATCGAGCGTCCCCCCTGGGTCTTGAAACTTACCTATCCCCAAAGAGTTGTACCCAGGGGACGGTTGGGTTACCCATACCTGCATTATTGAAAATCACTCGAATAAGGGGACACGATCTCTGCTTTGACAAGACGTGCCAATAAAACCGCTTCCCGAGATATGGGACGACGGGCTAGCCAACGGTTGGAAATAATAACCGGGCAGGCGTGATACAATGTCATAAACAGTTGTCAGCAGATTGGACTCGTGGAGTATTGTATTTTCTGCAAATTATATGCACAGGTCCGTATACGATCGTCACATCCGAAGACTACCTCGGGGTTCGGAACAAGGGGAACCCGCCTTGCAATGCCGAAGACAATCTGCGCGCCGGACTCCTCGTCATTGAAGCCAGGTTCAGGGGGTACTGAGGGAGTCCTGGACTAAGGGGTCCTCGGGCGTCCGACCTATTATCCATGGGCCGGACTAATAGGCTGTGAAGATACGAAGGCCGAAGACAATACCCGTGTCTGGATTGGACTCTACTTGGCGTGGAAGGCTAGCTAGGCGACCTATTATGAAGATTTCCTCCTATGTAACCGACCTCATGTAACCCTAGATCTCTCCAGTGTCTATATAAACCGGAGAGCATAGTCCGGATAGGACAGATTCATTACCATACTCACATAGGCTAGACTTCTAGGGTTTAGCCATTACGATCTCGTGGTAGATCAACTCTTGTAACACTCATATTCATCAAGATCAATCAAGCAGGAAGTAGGGTATTAACTCCATAGAGAGGGCCCAAACCTGGCTAAGCATCGTGTCCCCCGTCTCCTGTTACCATCGATCCTAGACGCACAGTTCGGGACCCCCTACCCGAGATCCGCCGGTTTTGACACCGACAAGGGGGAAAGGCTCCCTTGCGGATAACTCCGCGTGGGACGTCGATAGCAGTCCAGAGCGACCTCCCCGGACCAAGCCTCAGGTCGCATCGTAAGTATCAAAATCTTTATGCACGCCCAAACATCCTCAGCCCAAGAGGCAATCCACCACTGTTCTTCCCCTTGTAACTGTTCATCCTCAGCCCAAGAGGCAATCCACCACTACCACACTGGAGTAGGGTATTACACCACAACGGTGGCCCGAACCAGTATAAATCTTGTGTTCTTTGTGTTGCGAGTTCGTCGAGTTAGCCCTTGAGATCTTAGCAAAGCTAGGACGTGGATCGGTAGGGGAGAACTTCACGTGCACCCTAGTGTTCGAACCTTAAGGGTTTTGCCGGAACCCGAGATCCGACATTTGGCGCGCCAGGTAGGGGTGCGCCGAAGCTTTCCTTCCGTCGCTCAGTGTCCTGTTGCTTCATCGTCTCCATGGCGGATGCACGCCGCGCTCGCGCTGAGCGCCGGGCTGCCCTCGCCACCCGTGTTGCTCAGACGGATCCCGTCGGCGGGCCACCCCGTCGTTCTCCGCCACCTGCCGCCAACGCCGCCACCGGCCCGGCGGGGAACGAGCAGCAAGCATCCTCACTGCACCCCACGGTGGGGCGGGACGGCCACACCGCCACTCCATCGCTGACCCCTACCGGTTTGTCATGCCACGCTCGTCGCGCTCACGTGGACGCGCAGGGAGCTCTGTGCATGGCACGCGAGCTCCTGCGCTACCGCCCCGTTGACGACCTCTGTGAGGACTGGCTCGACCGCATCGCCAAGCTTGTCAGCGCCGGAGGGGGCTTCCCTGCGCCGTCCCTCTCGCTACCTCGCCCTCCACCAGCTGCCGGCGGCATGGCCCACGGAGCGCCTCCACCACCTCTACCCCAAGACGGAGTCTTGGCACCAAGGCGCGCGGCCCCGCGATGCGAACTTCCGTGTCCGGCGCCCGCGCAAGAAGAGAGAAGCCGTCAAGAAGTCCCTCGACCGCAAGAAAACGCTCCACCACTCCCCGCACCGCCACGCCAGGATCACTTGCTGCGGCAGGGCCCCACGCCGCTTGCTGTGGCGGCGCGCGGGCGCCAAGACCAAGCCCCGCCTCTAAGACAGGCCCCGATGACAACGGCCGGCTGCCGCGCCTTCAGCCCCGAGCTGCGTAGCGTCGCCTGGCCGGGCAAGTTCAAGCCGGATCTGCCCCCTCGCTACGACGGCACCGCTGAACCCGCGGAGTTCTTGCAGCTCTACGAGCTGAGAATCAAGGCGGCCAACGGCGACGAGAAAGTCATGGCGAACTGGTTCCCCATGGCTCTCAAAGATGGTGCCCGTTCCTAGCTCCTCAACCTACCTCCGAGCTCGGTCTCCTCCTGGGACGAGATGCACAACCGCTTCGTTGCCAACTTCCAGGGCACGCGCGACCGCCCACGGGCCGCGGGTGACCTACGCTGCGTCAAGCAACAACCAGGAGAGGCCCTCCAGAAGGACATCCAGCGCTTCAACAACGTTCGCCTCAAGATCCCCGAGGTGATGGACAAGGCCATCATCTCCGCGTTCTCTGATGGCGTCCGTGACGTCAACATGAAGGAGGAGCTCGCCATCCACGAGGAGCTCTGCACGTCCCTGGAGCTGTTCAACCTGGCGACCAAGTGCGCAAGGGCTGAGGAGGGGCGCGTCTCCCTCCTCGAGCTCCCGGCACTACAAAAAAGACACATCCGTGACATTTTGGGCCGAACGAAATTTTTTTCTGTCATACTTATGACACTTCTATGACGATAATTGTGACAAAACCCGGTATCATCATAGATGTGGTGGGGTCCTACTTCTATGACAAAAAATCATGACAGAAAATTGGCTTTTCGTCCTGGGCGGGCTGGAGACGCAGCTGCATGACATTCTTTGGGCCGTCCATGACGGAAAAAAACCGTGGTAGAAGCGAGGGCTCGGAAAATATTTGGGAGTCCCCAGTTACGGTGGGTGGTCGGGGGCCGAGCGATGCACGTTTATCTCGTACATACGCGTGTGTGTGCGAGGCGTTGGGCTCTAACTGAACCCGAGCGAGGCGTTGGGTTCTAATTGAACCCGAGCGATTGCACTGCAGGCTATGCGTTACTGAACCCGAGCGATCGATCGATGGCTGTTAACTGAACCCGATCGAGCGATTCCTTCGCTACTGCTGGTAAATGAAGCCGATCGATGCTGCCTCTAGATGAACAGTGAGCGTTGCTGGGGGGTTTGGATGAACAGTTCCCGGTGGGGGTGGATGAACAGGACCCCATGGCGTTGCCTCTGGATGAACAGTGAGCGTTGCTGGGGGGTTTGGACGAACAGTTCCCGGTGGGGGTGGGTGAACAGGACCCCGATCATTCGAGCCGGTTGGGGCTGGATGAATAGGACCCTGTGGAGGGCAGGATGAATAGGACCACCCCGTGGAGGGCAGGATGAACAATAGACGGTGGAGGGCTGGATGAACAGTAGCCCGTGGAGGGGTGGTTGAACAGGAGCCCGTGGAGAGGGATGGTTGAACAGTAGCTTGTGGAGTAGCACGCGGTGGAGGCTAGATGAACAGGAGGCCGTGGATTAACAGTCGCAGGTGGAGGCGGGAGGAGGTCGACAGTGGATGAACAGTAGCCCGTGGAGGCTGGAGGGGGTCGACGGTGGAGATGAACAGTATCCCGTGGAGTCCCATTTTGCGGTACGCCACACCCCTCCCGATCAACAGGACCCCCGTTTCAACCGTAGCGCTCCAGCACAAGTCCGTTTCCTCCGTTTTGCGGTACGCCACACCTCTCCCGATCAACAGGACCCCCGTTTCGACCGTAGGAGGTCCGTTTCCTCCGTTTTGCGGTACGCCAGAGCCCTCCCGATGAACAGGGTCCCGTTTTGAACGTGGCCGGTCGAACACAAGGCCGTTTCCTCCGTTCTGTGGTACGCTAGTCCTCATTTCCATCGGCTGTTCCGTCCAATCCCTCCCGATGAACACGACGACACATTCCGTTCCGACCCAGCCGATTGGCTCCCAATGAACACGATGACGACGCTGTTTCTCCGTTCTGACCCAGCCATGTACACGAGCCCTGGCCGTACGTACGCGCGAGTAGGCGTTCGAGACCCCGCCCGTTTGTACGTACGTGGCCGTATTTACTTTCTTGCACCCTGGCCATTGTACGTCCGTGTACATGCTACATGCGCGCCTCTACTACGACACGTGCGCGCCTCTACATCGACCAGTATGTATGTACACGTTCGCGACCAGAATGATAACGCTACGTACGCTTCGACCAGGTGGGTCCCGACTGTCAGGCACTTCCTTACGAGCGAAGATGTAGCTGGTGGGTCCCAGCAGTCAGGGGGAAACGTTTTTTCCGCGAAATATAGTGGCCCGTCCGGTGGGTTCCCACTGTCAGGTGGAGGAAAAATTATTTTGCGCGTAATAAGGAGGCACTTCCTTGCTGTGGCCGGGGACCCAGCTGTCAGCCTCTCCCCGTACAGTACTCTTCCGATGGAAGTCGTTCCTTGACCACGCTGCGCCGAGAGCACCAGGGCGGTGGACGACGGCGAGGCCTAGGAAGGTGTCGGGTGGTAGGTGCGACATATGCCAACGGGTGGCTTATCATTGTGGGAGCCAGTAAGACATCACCGGTGCCTGGAAACGGGATAAGGTGAAGACATGCACGCCGGCGGATCTTACCCTGGTTCGGGGCTCTCCGTGGAGATAACACCCCTAATCCTGCTCTGCGGGGTCTCCGCATGATCACTAGATCAACACAAGTAGCTACAAGTGCTCCTTGAGTTGTTTGGCTAGAGGAGGAAGAAAGGCAAGGCTAGCTCTCCTCTTCTCTCTATGTGGTGTGTAAAAGTATCTCAGAGCTCAACCCTTTGCATGGGTGCCCTGGGGGGTTTATATAGGCCCACCCCCCAGGGATACAATGGTAATCCGGCTGGGCGCGGGTCCCAGCCGTCAGTGTCTATGTTCATCGGCTTCTCCGCCGACTGGTGGGTCCCGCCGGCTGCTGGTTACTGTAGCCTCGCCCCTGATGACGAGGGCTTTGCTGAGGTAAGCATGGCTACAGTGCCACCATCCGGCGGACTCTCACTGTAGCCTTACCTCGTGTTGTCTTCTTAATGATGCACATACTTCGAGGGAGGGAGGTAGCCGGCTATTGGGAGCCGGCTACGCCCCAGGCCGACTAGGGGACGCCTGGCCTCCTTCGAGCGTCTCTCTGGCTGAAGGCGCCTGTCGTGGGTGGCGTCATGGTCAACAAGGCAATAGTGCCGCGCCGGACGGGGGATGGCTGACCCGTACGGTGCACTGTGGCCATGCGTGCTCCGGGATTCGGGGGTGGCAGGCTGTATTGTGGCCACACCCCGTCTCATCAGCGTTATGTGGGTGCAGCCCTTGAGGGTGTAGTCTTGGCCGGCTTCCGGGACTCGGTCTTCTTGCGGCCGGCTTCTGGGAGTCGGTGTTCTTGTGGCCGGCTTCTGGGAGTCGGTCTTCTTATGGCCGGCATTTGGGAGTCGGTCTTCTTATGGCCGGCTTCTGGGAGTCGGTCTTCTTATGGTCGGCTTCCGGGAGTCGGCCATCTTATGTTTATCTTTGGGAAGGTTTTTGAGGTCGGGTCGCCTTCCGGTAGTCGGCCTGTGACATAGCTGACCAGGGGAAGGCGACACTGTGTTTTGGATGCTTGAAGGCCCAATCGGCCTGATAATTTTTCAAAGAGCCAGGGGGAGTCGATTTGGCTACCCGTGGCCATTTACTCCGACAGTAGTCCCCGAAGCTGGTTGGGCTTCGAGGCTAAGAAGAGGTCGAGAAGCTCGGTCAGTTTCCTATCTTGAAGAGCCAGCAGCTCGGAGTCGGCTTCGGTTGGGTGCGCCGTTTTGGCGAGATTTTGAAGTCTGAAGGCGGGAGTCGGCTGTTGCGCACGCCGGGTTGTGGGTCGGCCGCTCGCCGCCTGCACGCCACATGGCACCCTCTGGCTGAAAAAGCCTGCCAGCCCACGCGCGCGACGGGACGCCGCCGCAGGCCGGGGCCCACCACTCCCACGCCTAGGCCCAGGCGCGGATTCTCCGTGGCCCAAAGTGGGCCGCTCGCCTTCCGACGGCAGTTTCTGCACGTCGTTAGGGCGCAATAATCGCGGGACGTGGGGGAGTGGGCGCAGTTAATCCCACGTTCCCCCCATGCCTCACCTCCTCGGCATCGCCGCACGAGGCTATAAGTAGGGGGAGGAGGGGGAGCGGTAGGCGCTCGCACGCTCACCCTCGATCCGCCATTTTCTTCCTTTCCTTCTCCGCCGCAGCAGGCCTTATTCGCCGCGCCGTCCCTCTAGTCTTCGCACTACCCCGCAGCTTCGCCGCCGTGGGGCCGTGGTTTCGCCGTCGCCGCGCCCTTTCTCGTCAGCTTCTGGCTGTCATGCAGAACCGCGGAGACTGGGACGGCTCCAACATCCACGCGAACCACATCGACTTCCTCCGCAAGACGCGGCGGCTGCCCGGCGAGGACCAGGTGCGGGTCCGTCTTGCGCCGAAGAAGGAGATCTCGCCGGCGCCGGAGGAAGGCGAGCGGGTAATCTTCCGCTCGCACTTCCTGCGCGGCCTCGGCCTGCCCGCGAGTGCCTTCTTCCGCTCCTTCCTGGAATTCTACCAGCTCCAGCCGCACCACCTCACTCCAAACACGGTGGTCCTGCTGGCCGCCTTCGTCACTCTGTGCGGGGGCTTCCTCAGCGTCCTTCCCACCCTCGAGCTCTGGGGGGGATTCTTCCAATCCAAGCTCGGCACCCGCATGCAGGGCGTGCCGACTCAGAGCGGCACCTTCATCGCGGTGCGGAGGCCGGCAGCCGACAACCCCTTCCCTGCCATCACGCTGATCCAGTCGGTGAAACTCTGGCAGAAATCGTACTTCTACGTGAAGAACATCGCCCCGCAAGGCGACTACGTCAATTTGCCGGCTTACGTAGCCGGCCCGCCGGCTGGGAGGCGGCCCCAGTGGTCCTATCGGGCCAGGACGCTGTCGCCGGCTGGAGCCGCCGCCGTCGCCCCACTCCAGGTAATGATTCAGTCGGAGGGCCTAACTGGGCCCGACCTACTGGCCGCCTTCGTGGTGCGCTGGGTGTTCCCGCTTCAAGGCCGCCCTCATTTGATCTGTCAAATGAGCGGCCAACTCGATCCGAGTCGGATGTGCACCAAGGAGATGCCTCATGACGAGGTGGCTCACATTGTGAACTATCTCACGAACTGCAAGCTCTCCGAAGAGTGGCAGTTTGGCAAGGAGCCGTACTCCCATGCCGATCCCCCGCCTATGGTATGCGTTCTTTATCTTCTCTTCTTTAGTTTTGTCACCAAGTTTTTCTTGGCCGACACTGACCAGTCGGCATGTCTTGGCAGAGCCCTCTCCTTCGACCTGCGGCCGGGTCAGCGGGGGCGGATCGCCAATTTCTCCCCGACCGGGCGAGCATAAATTGGAGGACCCCTACTTGGGGGCGGCCGCTATGGACGATAACACCGAGGAAGGAGGCAGCGAAGCAGGCGGCTCCAGGCTTGGAGCCAGCTTCGACGACTGGCCGGATGACGACGAGGCGGAAATCGTCCCGCGCCACCAGCCGGCGTCCGACCATGGCGCGGGTTCATCCGCCGCGCCGCCTGCTCGAGGCGGCGCGCAGAAGCGCCGGGCCGCGTCGGGCTTGTTCGGCAGTCGGCCAAAGAAGCCCAAGAGCGGGGCGGCAGCGACCAGGCGGGATGAGGCGGCCGCGAAGGCGGCCCGCTTCCAGAAGGTGGTGAAGCAGCCGCAAAAGGTTTCAGCGTAAGTGTCAATTCTCTTGCATATTCCTTCTTCTTTTCTTGTCAATTTCTGAATCCTTGTCTTGACTTATCAAACAGGGCTCCGCTCTCTCTTGAGCGGGTCGCTGCCGCCTCCGTGGTTGGATCGGCGGGAGGATCCGCAAGCACCCGCCGCATGGACCCCCGTGCCGAGCTTCAAGAGGCAACGGAGCGGAACACGCGGGAGGCGCGGGAGTAGCGGGAGGCGAAGGAGCTGAGGGCGGCCGCTGCCATGGCAGCGTAGGAGATGGCGGAGGAGTCGGCGAAGACACAAGCCTACGCGGCAGCCACGGCTCAGGCGGAGGCTGCAGCCGCAGTGGCAGCGGCGGGGGCCTTGCTTGTCACCCCCTGCGCGCCGTGGCGCCCGAGATCCCGGAGCCCCCATCGGAGGAAGCCGGTGGCGACCTGCCGGGGATGGAGAGGGAGGAGGACGATGTCGTCGTCCGGGAGAGGGAGGCGGCACCGAAATCGCCGACTGGGGCGGACCGAGGCAGCCGGCTTGACGCGCCGCCCGTGCGGCCGGCTGGAGGTGAGCCGGCTGCGAGGACGGACCTGGTGGTCCGGTCACCATCATGCCAGCGCTCGGGGAAGGAGACTTCGGCGCCGGACCCGTAGAAGGGCGCGGGCTCTAGCTCGTCGACCCAGGATCAGGAGGCGGCCAGCGCCAGCTCGGGGTGGACGCCGGGTGGTGGGACGGCCGTGGTGAACGTGGCGGCGCAAGAAGTCCGGAACCAGCTTCAGTCCCAGGCCGCCGTGCTGAGGCAGTACAATTAAGAGTTCCTCGCGACACGGGTGGCCATTCGGGTGAGTCTTCCTGCTTTTCTGTTTCCTGATCTTGATTTCTTCCGTGGGGGCGCGTCAGCGCACCCACTGGGTGTAGTCCCCGAATTCCGAGTCGGCTGCTGAGCAGGCGGCTTGAAACTTCTTAGTAGACTTTGATTGCTTATCTTGCTCTTGTTCGCTTCTCTGTCCGACTTGCAGGACTACCATAACCTCTGCGCGGCTGCCTTCAACTCCCAGGCTCGGGAGTTGACCCAGAAGACTGCTGATCCAACTGAGAGCCAGAGTAAGTGCTTCATCTTTTATCTCACATGGGGGCGCGTCGGCACCCACTGGGTGTAGTCCCCGAGATTCGGGCCGACTGCTGAGCAGTCGGGTCGGATCTTTCCTGGCGACTTCTTGCTTATTTCTTTTTTCTTCTTTGCCATATCTGCAGAGGCCAATGCCAACCTGAGGGAGCAGCTGGGTGGGACCCAGACGCCCTTCGCGCCAAGGAAGCCGAGTTCGACGCCTTGGTTCAGGAGCGTGACCGCTTGGTCAAGAGGCTGGCCGACCAGGAGGAGAGCCACAAGGCGGCCCTGCAGGAGGTGCAGGATAGCGAGGCCGCCCTCCAGGCCGAGTACGAGACCGAGGCGACGAGCTGGGCTAAGGCAAGGCAGTCGCTGATCAGCGGCTACGGCCAGATCGAAGACTTGGTTGACGGTAGGCCGCCTTCTTCTTCGTTTCTTACTTGCCGCTTGCCATTTGGTCCATTCCCTGACTTTGTGTTTTTTCTCTTCCTTTCTTTCTTGTGCACAGTACTTCCCTGGTTACTCTACCGCCGCCAACCAGGTCGTCGAGGCCCACCGCGAGGCACGAAGGCAAGCCGGTGTGGAGATTGTGCCGAATGCTCGTCGGTCGCTTGACGAGCAGCTTCTGGTGATCCAAGCCCGCCTCCAGCCGGCTCACCGCATGCTCCGGTGTCTTCAACGCGTTGGGGTGCAAGTGCTGGCCGCCCTCTGGCCCGGCGAAGCGATTCCCCGTACCCCCAGTCGGACTACCGACTGGCTGGAGGTAGCGGTTGGCCGCTTCGAGGACTGGAAGGCTTCTGCAGCTCGGTCAGGCGCCAGGCGGGCACTGGAGTTCGTCAAAGCCTGGTATCCCGAGTTGAGCTTGGACCAGCTGGCCACCTGGTGGCAGGAGGCCGACTAGGAGTTGGAGGCGGTGCGGCCGGATATCATCCAGTGTGCCTCGGCAATCACCGACTACACCGACACTAGTGCCTTTGCTCCTGATGATAACAGCATTGCTCAGCCGGAGGAGTGGTTCGGGCTGAACCCGGCGGATGGTGAGGACTCGGCGCAGGAGATCGATTCCAGCGACAAGGGTGAAGAGGATGATGGAGAGGATGGTGAAGACGCCATGCCAGACGGTGGAGCAGCTGGCTAGCCTCAACTTGATCGTGCCTCCAGCAACAAGGCGCGTGCAAGCGCGCCGCCTGTAGCCGGTGATGATCAAGCCGAGACTCGCCAGCTGGCCACTCCTCCCGCCGGTACTGCCGTCTCCACCGACCAGCCCGGCTCGCCTGTTGTGCCCATAGCCTGATCCGCCGCCTTTGCTTTCCTGTTTATTGCTCTTCGAACAATATTTTGTTAAGTTTGCACAGTTCCACCCACTGGGGGTGTATTCAAATTATGTTGACTGCCGGCCTGTTGAAGGCCTTTTGTGTAAATATAATCATGCATGTGTTTGGCTTCCCATTGTTCTTGGTTTTCATCCTTTGGCTGTTTCCTTTGCCGCCCTCCCTTGGTCGCCGCCTTCCTAGCCGGACAGCTGCTCTGCAGTCTGTGGCTGGAGAAGTGCTTGGCCGGTTGGGAGGGCGAGTACTCTAGCTTTCTTGGATTGTAGCAAAGTGAATGAGAAGCCGGCCAGCCGGCTGTTCTACAGCCGGTAGGCATGGTGGGAGGCCGGCTTGTGTTATATAGGTTCGTTAGTCCTTAGCCGTTTTTCGTATGGGCATCCTTTCCTGCCTTTGGCTCTTGCCAGTCAGACAGTCGGTTCTTCGAGCTATGACTTTCAATAAGAGAGGGCTCGGGTGCCGGCACACTACTTGTCTGACTGCAGGTAGAACTTTAATATAACTCAAGGCGGCAAGTCCCCGGGCCGACTGGTCGAACCCAGTGCCGGACAGAAAATCAAATGTAATAGTACATTCATAGGTATGATACTCATCATTCATAGATAAAAGAGGGTACTCCCCGAGTGCGCCTCGGGGGGCCCATTGTCTTGTAGTTAATACAAAAGGTAGCGTGGTACATACTGCTTTTAACTGTAAAATCTTCTCAGGAGATTGGCGTTCCATGGTCGTTCCGACTCCTTGTCGGAATCATCCCTCTTGCATGCCTTCGGCTTCTGTGCATCGATCAGGTAGTAGGAGTCGTTGCCTAGGGCCTTGCTGATGACGAATGGGCCTTCCCAAGGGGCCGAGAGCTTGTGCTGGCCGGCTGTTCGCTGGATCAGCCGGAGCACAAGATCGCCTTCATGGAAGGATTTTGGCTTGACCTTCCGGTTGTGGTAACGGCGCGAACCCTGCTAGTAGATGGCGGACTGGCTGAGTGCTAACAGCCGGCCCTCTTCCAGTAGGTCGACACCGTCTTCTCGCGCTTCCTTGGCCTCCGGCTCCGTGTACATGGTGACCCGAGGTGAGTCGAACTCGATGTCAGTTGGGATGACAGCCTCGGCACCATATACAAGGAAGAAAGGAGTGAAGCCGATTGACTTATTCGTGGTAGTACGCAGACTCCAGAGGACGGCCGACAGCTCATCGAGCCAGCAGCCGGCCGAACGCTCCAGTGGTACGACCAGTCGGGGCTTGATGCCGGAGAGGATGAGGCCGTTTGCTCGCTCGACTTGGCCGTTTGACTGCGGGTGGGCCATGGACGCTAAGTCCAGTTGGATGCCCTGTAATGCGCAGAAACGTGCCAGTGCCCCCTTGGCAAAATTCGTGTCGTTGTCGGTGATGATGCTATGTGGTATACCATACCGGGTGGTGATATCTGCGATGAATGTCACGGCAGTCGGCCCGTTCAGCTTCTTGATTGGCTTCGCTTCAATCCACTTGGTGAATTTGTCCACGGCGACAGGCAGATATGTCATGCCACCACGCGCCGTCTTGAATGGGCCCACCATGTCCTGCCCCCAGACACCAAAGGGCCAGGTGAGGGGGATGGTCTTGAGTGCAGAAGCCGGCAGGTGTTGCTTGGAGCTGAAGACTTGGCACCCTTTGCAGCATTTGACTAATTCCTTGGCATCTTCCAAAGCAGTCGGCCAGAAGAAACCATGGCGGAAAGCTTTGGCGACAAGTGATCTTGAGGCCGCGTGGTGGCCGCATTCGCCTTGGTGAATATCCTTGAGGATTGCTATGCCCTTCTCTGGCTCGATGCAGCGCTTAAAAATTTCTCTGTTTATTATTGTGTATGCTCCGGCTCGGCGTTGAACTTCTCTTGCCGAGGTCTCATCAGTCGCCAGCTCTCTGTTTACTAGGAAGTTGAGGATGGGTTGGGCCCATAATGGAGCTGTGACTTCTTCTATTGTCAATACGGCTACTGTGACCCGGGTGGGTGGGTTGGGTGGTGAAGAGTTGTAGTCGGCCACCGCCTGTTGTGTCGTTGCAGTCCCCGAGCCGACTGCTACAGTCCCCGGGCCGGGTTCTGAAGTCCCCTAGCCGGGTGCGACTACGGCAGTCCCCGGGCCGCCTGTTGAAGTCCCCGAGCCGCCTGCTGGGTTCCCCCAGTCGGATCCGACTGCATCAGGGGCAGGCGGTACGAAGATGGAGTCTGATTCTGGAGACGGCTTGACAGACGGTTTGAGGAGGCGTTGGAGAGAGACGCCGGTTGGTATAGCTTGTCGGGTGGAGCCGATCTGTGCCAGGGCATCTGCTTGCTCGTTGTCGGCCTGTGGCACGTGGAGGAACTCGCATCCTTCAAAGTATCCGCTGATTTGCTGGACGAGGAGTCGATAGCTCGCCATGTTTGCGTCCTTGGCGTCCCAGTCGTCGGATGACTGCTGGACTACCAAATCCGAGTTGCCATAGCACAGGATCCAGTGTATGCCGAGCTCTTTGGCTAGCCGGAGCCCGTGTATGAGCGCCTCGTACTCGGCAAAATTGTTGGAGGTGGCAAAATGAATTTGCAGTGTGTATCTGAGTTTGTCGCCCTTGGGAGAGGTGAGGACGATTTCGGCTCCCAAGCCGGTGCGCATCTTGGATCCATCGAAGTGCATCCGCCAATGAGTGGAGTCGGGAGCCGGCGGTAGGTACCGGGTCTCGGCCCAGTAGACTTGATGGCGGTGCGGGGCTGGTAGAAGATCATGTAAGGAACCAGCGCAATGGCCCACTTAGCCATCCGGCCGGATGCATCCCGGCTGCCTATGATCTCGACAAGTGGGGTAGTGCATACGACCGTGATGGGATGCTCTTGAAAGTAGGGCTTCAGCTTCTTGGCGGCAAAGTACACTCCATAGCACATCTTCTGGTAGTGCGGGTAGTTTTGCTTCGAGGTGGACAGTACTTCGCTCAAATAATATACCGGCCTCTGGACTAACTGAGCCCGGCCTTCTTCTGGGCGTTGGACCACGATAACTGTACTAACCACTCGGCTAGTCGCGGCAATGTAAAGGAGCATGGGCTCTTTCTCAGTCGGCGCTGCCAGGACGGGCGGTGTGGTCAGCATCTTCTTCAACTCGTGGAAAGCTTGGTCTGCTTGGTCATTCCACTCGAAGTGGGTGGACTTCTTCACAAGTCGGTAGAGGGGGAGAGCCTTCTCTCCTAGCCGGCTGATAAAGCGGTTTAGGGAGGCCAGGCACCCGGTAAACTTCTGAATGTCTCGCAGCTTGGTAGGAATCTCCATTCTTTCTATGGCCTTGATCTTCACTGGGTTGCACTCGATGCCGCGTTTGGAGACCAAAAAGCCTAGAAGCTGGCCGGCTGGTACTCCGAACATGCATTTCTCAGGGTTGAGCTTGATCTGAAACCGGCGCAAGTTGGCAAATGTTTCTCTGAGGTCTTCCAGCAGGGTGCCGCGCTTATCCGTCTTCACCACAATATCCTCTACATAGACGTGGGCATTTCTGCCGAGTTGCTTGAGGAGGCATTTCTGCATGCAACGCTGAAAACTGGCACCGGCGAATGTCATAGTCAGGTAGCAGAAAGCTCCGAATGGTGTGATGAAGGCGGTCTTCAGGCGGTTGGCTGGATCCAACTTGATCTGGTGGTAGCCTGAGTCAGCATCCAAGAAACTCAACAGCTCGCATCCGGCTGTGGAGTCTATCACTTGATCGATTCGTGGTAAGGCAAACGGATCTTTGGGGCAGGCTTTGCTGAGGCTGGTGTAATCTATACACATACGCCATTTATTGTATTTCTTCAACACCAGGACCGGGTTGTCAAGCCATTCTGGAAAAAACACTTCCATAATGAAGCCAGCTGCCAGGAGCCGGGCTATCTCTTCTCCTACGATCCTTCTCTTCTCCTCCAACAGTTGGCGGAGAGGTTGCTTGACTGGTTTTGCGTCCGCTCGGACGTGTAGCTTGTGCTCAGAGAAATCCTTCGGAACACCCGGCATGTCCTTTGGGGACCATGCAAAGATGTCCCGATTCTCACGGAGGAAGTCGACGAGCTCGCCTTCCTATTTGCTGTCCAGGTTTGCACCAATGACAGCAAACCTCTCTGGGTTCTCCGGGTCCAGAGGTATCTTCTTTGTTTCCTTGGCCGGTTGGAAGGAGCCTTGAGCATCATATTCCTTGGGGTCAGGGGACAGGGCCGGCTGCTTGCGGCCATGGCCACGACTCGGTCAAGCATCTTCTTCTCTTCAGCAATCACGAGGGACTCGGCCAGCCGGCTGCTGGCTGCAGCACACTCGGAGGATTTCTTGTAGTCTCCGGCTATGGTGATGATCCCCTTTGAACTCAGCATCTTCATCTTGAGGTAGGCGTAGTGGGGCACAGCCATGAACTTGGCCAGGGCAGGTCGGCCAAGCAATGCGTGGTAAGGGCTCTCTAGATCCACTACTTCAAACCAGATCGCTTCTCGGCGGAAGTGATCCTTCTCTCCGAAGAGAACGTCCATCTTGATCTTGCCGATTGGGGAACAGGACAGGCCGGGTACGATGTCATGGAACACAGTCCAGCTTGGCATGAGTTGCTTCGTCTTGAGGTTCAACTTCTCCATGGTGTTGCGGTACAGTATGTTGATGCTGCTTCCACCGTCAATCAGCACACGGGAGAAACGGGCAGCTCGCCTCTCTGTCGCGAGGGTGGCGTCCAACACCAATGCATAAGAGCCGGGAGACGGCATCACCTCTGGGTGATCGGCCCAGTTCCAGCTGATAGGCTTCTCAGACCAATGCATAAACTCGGGGTTGTTGGAGGCGACCGCGTTGACTTCTTGGTGCTGTCGGCGCCGACTGCGCCTGTCTTCAATTTGGCTTCTGAAGACGACGTAAGCGGCGTGCTCATCTGGGAACTCATCTTGAATGGCTCCGACTACTGGTCGAACAGCCGGCTGCTGTGGGGCTGGAGGCGGCGGGCCAGCAGGTGGAGGCGGCAGCAGCCCTTCGCCCTTGGAGATCCGCGTGAGCCAATGGCACTTCCGGGTCGTGTGGTTGGACTGCTTCGCGCCGCTGTGGAACTTGCAGGGGGCATCAAGGGTTTGCTCGTAGGAGAAAGCCAGCTGCCAAGCTGGCCTGCCGCCCTTCTGTTTCTTGGGCGCGGGCCGCTCTTTGAGCTGTTCGTCTTCGACGGTGGCTACTTGCCGACTGGTGGAAGATGGCATAGGGGCCTTGCGCTTGTTGTCGTTCTGGTAAGGGTGTCGGTTAGAGTCACCAGCCGGCGTCTTGGGAGCCGGAGCGAGCACCTTTCCAGAGGCATCCACTCGAAGCTCGGTCTTCATCGAAGAGTCGGCCGTGGCGTACTTGTCTGCTATAATCAGCAGCTCATCGAGGGCAGTCGGCTCATCGTAGAGGAGTCGGTGCTTGAGGAGGGTGCCCTCTCGGCACCCGGCGGTGAAGTACTCTATGGCTTGAACCTCGTGCACCCCCTCGCAGGAGTTGTGGAGCTCGGCCCAACGCGTGAGGTAGTCGCGAGTTGATTCGCTGGGCCCTTGGACGCACAAGGAAAGATGGCGGGGCTTGGGAGGCCGCTTGTATGTGCTGGTGAAGTTGCGGATGAAGACTTTCGTGAAGTCTAGCCTGCTGTTGACGCTGTAGGGCTTGAGGCTGTTCAACCAGGTGCATGTTGTGCCTTGAAGCATGAGCGGGACGTACTTCACGGCAACGCGCCTGTTGCCGTTTGCTATGCTGACTGCGGTGGAGTAGTCGATCAACCAGTCTTCCGGCTTCATGGAGCCGTTGTATTTTGGCGTGTCTCTTGGGAGTGAGAACCCTTTGGGGACGGGCTCGTCACGGATGCGGGGTCCAAAGCAAGGCGGGCCGACATCATCTTCTTCTTCTAGCGCCAGGGATCGCGCTAGGCGGCCGATCCGATGGCGGGCGTCATTCTCGCCGACTCCTTCGGGGTGGCCTAGTCGGCCGCCGAGAGTCGGATGCGTAACAGGCGGCGGGGTGGGATATCTCTCCCCAGGAGGCGGGGGTGGAGGCAGATTGCCTTGTCGTTCCACACCCCGGGGGCGGCCTTCTGCGTCGCGCTCAATGGTGAGCCGAGTCTGACTGCGGCTAGCAGCCGGCTCCTTGTCTTTTCTTGCGCGGGCGCCTCTTGTAGTCGGCGTCCGGGATGTCGCGTCGTGCTCTCGGCGTGGGGGAGGACTTTCAGCGCGGGCGCCGGCTTCATGCTGCTCTGCGGCCGCGTCGATCAGATGCTGGATGCGTCTAGTCATGTAGGGGAGCTGGTCGGCCCCCAGCCTGTTCAGCTCGTCTACAGCCGCCTGAGCGGCATGCAGGTTCTCGAGTGGCGTGGCGTAGACTGGGCGGTCTGCTCCCAGCATGTTGGCGATGGTCGCGCCGCGCTTCTTGACGATGCCGGCTTGGCTCGGCCCCCCAGGAGGCGGCGTACCGAAGGCGACGCGGTCGACTTCGCGCTGGTGAGCCTCAGTGAGGCGTCTCATGGATGCTATCTTCTGGCCTTCCACGACGAGGGCGAGGCGGCGTGCCTCCAGTGTCTCGGAATCGGCGTCGGCCGTGATGGGGACGGACAAGTCATGCAGCGCCGCTTGTAGGGCATCGTGGGCGTTCTCGCCTGAGACGGCGCCATGGCTGATGACCAGCACCTCTGTGACAGTGCTGTTGCCACTGTCGGCTCGAGGGAGAGGTCGCCGATGATCACCACGTTGGCGGGGAAGGTGTCAAGCGATGCCGTGTCGGAGTCGACCAGCATCGGGTCGGTGGAGCCGACTGACTCCAAGTCCACAGCAAGCTCGCTGGAGACGTGAAGCTGGCCGGGGAGGCTGACGAGGAGGCTATCGGGGCAGTCTGTGCCCACGTCGGACGCAGGCTCGTCGGAGATGCGAGCCTTGCCAAGAAGATCGGTGAGGCAGCTCGCCGCGCAGGCGTCGTTGACGCCTTGCAGCGCGTCGGGGCAAGCGCCATCGGGCGTGGCGGGCTGGCTACGCTCGCGGGGGAGGAAAAGGGTTCCCGTCCAGAACAGGTCTCCAGACAATGGTGCACCTGGCCCCACGGTGGGCGCCAAATGTCGGGTGGTAGGTGCGACATATGCCAACGGGTGGCTTATCATTGTGGGAGCCAGTAAGACATCGCCGGTGCCTGGAAACGGGATAAGGCGAAGACATGCACGCCGGCGGATCTTACCCAGGTTCGGGGCTCTCCGTGGAGATAACACCCCTAATCCCGCCATGCGGGGTCTCCGCATGATCACTAGATCAACACAAGTAGCTACAAGTGCTCCTTGAGCTGTTTGGCTAGAGGAGGAAGAAAGGCAAGGCTAGCTCTCCTCTTCTCTCTATGTGGTGTGTAAAACTATCTCAGAGATCAACCCTTTGCATGGGTGCCCTGGGGGGTTTATATAGGCCCACCCGACAGGGTTACAATGGTAATCCGGCTGAGCGCGGGTCCCAGCCGTCAGTGTCTATGTTTGCCGGCTTCTCCACCGACCGTTGGGGCCCGCCGACTAGTGGGTCCCACCGGCTGCTGGTTACTGTAGCCTTGCCCCTGATGACGAGGGCTTTGCTGAGGTAAACATGGCTATAGTGCCGCCGTCTGGCGGACTCTCACTTTAGCCTTACCTCATCTTGTCTTCTTAATGATGCACATACTTCGAGGGAGGGAGGTAGCCGGCTATTGGGAGCCGGCTACGCCCCAGGACGACTAGGGAGGCCTGGCCGCCTTCGAGCGTCTCTTTGGCTGAAGGGGCCCGCCGCCCGCGGGACGTACTGGCGCCTGTGGTGGGTGGCGTCACAGTCAACACGGCAACAGTGCCGCGCCGGACGGGGGATGGCTGACCCGTACGGCGCACAGTGGCCATGCATGCTTCGGGATTCGGGGGTGGCGGGCTGTACTGTGGCCACGCCCCGTCTCATCACCGTTATGTGGGTGCAGCCCTTGAGGGTGCAGTCTTGGCCGGCTTCCGGGAGTCGGTCTTCTTGCGGCCGACTTCTGGGAGTCGGTCTTCTTGTGGCCGGCTTTTGGGAGTCGGTCTTCTTATGGCCGGCTTCTGGGAGTCAGTCTTCTTTTGGCCGGCTTCTGGGAGTCGGTCTTCTTATGGCCGGCTTCTGGGAGTCGGCCATCTTATGGTTATCTTCGGGAAGGTTTTTGAGGTTGGGTCGCCTTCCGGTAGTCAGCCTGTGAGATAGCCGACCAGGGGAAGGCGGCCCTGTGTTTTGGATGCTTGAAGGCCCAATCGGCCTGATAATTTTTCAAAGAGCCAGGGGAGTCGGTTAGGCTACCCGTGGCCATTTACTCCAACAGAAGGGGACGACTTGGAGCCGGGGAAGACACGGCAGTGGAAGCCCGCACGGAGAGGAGTACGAGGGTTCACTGGTTCGGCTGCGGTGTGAGGCTGCCGTCGCCGCAGGGACTGGCCAGCGGTGGGAATAGTAGGGGGCGGTGAGGTCTCCGCGGCAGCACAGCCGGCCACGGGATGCAGGAGCATGCGGCACGACCGGCGCTGCTTTGGGCGGCTGGAGCAACAAGACCAGAGGTTGAAGAAGCACTATGGCCGTTGGATGGATATCGTACGGTCACTGGAGCTAGAATCGTTCATATTGACTAAGTTGACAAAGCACTCCGTCCCCGTCAACTTAGTAGGCCCACAAGTCAGCCTCCCACCAAGGTGGGTCCCAACTAGCAGGGGGAGTATTCATTTTTTTGTGCGTAATAAGGAGGCACTTCCTTGCGTGCGAAGATATAGCTGGTGGGTCCGACCTATCAGCGGTGGGAACGTTTTTTCGCGAAATACAGAGGCCCTTCCGGTAGGTCCTAACTGTTAGGTGGAGGAATCATTATTTTGCGCGTAATGAGGAGGCATTTCCTTGCGTGCGGCCGTGGATCCAGCTGTCAGCCTCTCCACGCACAGTCTACTTCCGATGGTGTCGTTTGTTGACCACATTGACCACTCCGCGCCGAGCGCATCCAAGGTGGTGGACGACGGCGAGGCCCCGGACAGCAACGAGCCGGAGATGGGAAGACGCGGGAGTAGAGTCGCAGACGGAGAGGTGTACGAGGGTTAACTGGTTCTGGTGCGGTGTGGTTCGGCGGTCGGTGGAGAAGAACAGGAGGTGTGGAGGGGTGGAGGGATGGCCTGGCCAATGGTGGAGTAGCGCTTCACAGCGAAGCGTGCTAAGCAGAGCTGCTAGCAGCAGGAGGCGGGAGCAGGTGGTCCCGGCAGCGCTGGAGGAAGAAGACGAGAGATTGAAGATGGATGTCGGTCGTTGGATGTAAATCCAACGGCTAACGATGTCAGAATCATTTGTTGACTAAGTTGACAACGACTTGCATTGGCTTTGGCCTATTGGCCCACATTTCAGCCTCCAAAAATGTGGCACGTATTCAACCCATTTTTCAGAATTTATAGTCTTTTTTTGCGGGGTAGAATCTACAGTCCATTTGATCTCTTTTTTTAGAATTACAGTCCATTTGCTGGGCTGGGTGAACAAATAATTTAGCGTCCATGCGGCCCATTTATGTTTTTCCTAAAGAATTACAGGCCATTTGCACTTTCTCGAAATACACGATTTTGCTGGGCCGATTCTAATTATAATGTTGGGGTGGGCGCAGCAATGTTATCAAAAAATAAACAGGGGCTGAGCATTTTGTTATATATATATATATTTAAATAACAAGTGATTTATTATTACATTGGTCCTTAAATCTTACCAAGCTTTTGTACACAATCACCAGGATTTTCGTCGCCAAAAAATTCGAGGATTTTATTGTTAAGAAATTATTTTTAGAAGTTAACAAGATGTGGGATATTGTTTTCTTACATATGTAAGTATCTGTTAAATATATGATGACAATAAAAATAATATATAATAACATATAAAATAATTTAAATATATATAATATAGTTAGAAGGGAAATATAAGTTGGACGAGGCGTTCCTATTCTTATATAGAAAAATAGAACAGACCTCTGCGTTTTCTTCAAAAAAATTACATAAATTGGGCTGCCGATGTTTCAGGAAAAATAAAACCTCGGATGGAGGTCCATAGGCCGGTCGATACATGACAGCCCTCAAAAAAATACAAACAGCCTTATGGACCTCCCATCCGAGGTCGTGGCCTGCGCATGTTAAAAAAGAAAGCCTAGACGGGGTAGCTGTTCCGCCCGGGTTCGATTCCTCCTGTGCAGAGAAAATATCTCCAAATTTTTTGCCTCTGCCTATATTGACATGTTGGTCCCAATTGTCATCTACGCACACCACGTCTTACACTTGTCAAAACTTCGTCCCTCGTTTTCTTTGCTTTTCGCACACTCGACATTGTGTGGGCATTTTGAAAATAGCATATCTTTTTGACTGTGCATCATATGAAGATGTGCTATGCATGAATGTTGATCAGCATGATGTTAACTGGCTGGTAGTTCCAGTTTCGACCATGAATAAAACTTCCAGCATGATGTTAACACTGTTTGAAAAGGCCCTGTTAATATAAATGCTCTGCCTCTGAAAGTTGCAGTTTCTTATCTGAAACTGAACTTGGAGTTTCTTATCTGAAACTGAAACTTGCAGTTTCTTCACTGAGAATAACATTGTCTGCACTTTTATACTCCTATGAAACTACATTTTTTTAAGTGCTAAAAATAGATCTCTAGAATTCATAAAATACTTCATATGCTCAATACTGTAAATCTGAAATTCAAAAGACATTCATATCTCAAAGTACTCTCAAAGTACACAACACAAAACACAATTCACAACCTGCAAATACTAACAACCCTAAGCTCCTCCTGACAATTCACAACCTGCCCGACTATTGGTCTAGGGGGGCAAATCCCTCCTATTCCTCGGCGGCAGACAGCCTCCCTGTGAGACGATGTGAATGGCGAGGGAGAGGATGGCGGGGAAGCGTCGTCGGGCCAACTGTTTTTCTCCTCTTGTAGTTGGGTTCGGTCGACGAAGACTCCACCGGCTTGCTCTGGCACGTCACCCTCACAAACGGCACCCTGTAGATGCTCGATCCTTCAATCTCTGGTGGATGCTCCATCTGGGATCGATACACCCACCACCGCTCCCTCACGATCGAATTCGGTGAATCTATTTGCTCCATGGCCCAGAGGAGCAGCTCTATGTACTCCCGTGCGACTCCCTTCAGGAGTATCGCCGCCTTTTCGCCCTTTTGCAGATATTTGGCGATGGATGTCGCCGTCGCCGCTAGTTGGTCCTTGTTGTAAAACCAAGACTGTATCTCCAACATCCTAGCTAGCTTCACAGGGTCGCCGTCTGCGATACTCACGTATCGGTTGTACTCCTCCATCAATCTACTTCTCCACAGCACCTTCACTCGCCGGCGGTGGTTTTTGAATGGAAGAGGAGAGGAGCACCGCTGGTTTTGGTTTAGAACGGGAGAGGAGCGATGCTGGTTTTGGATTGGAACAGGAGAGGAGGGGCGGTTGTTTTGAAATGGAAGAGGAGAGGAGCGGCGCTGTATTTAGATTGGAACAGGAGAGGAGCGGCGGTGGTTTAAGAGGAGAAGAGCAGAAGAGCGGCCTGGTCTTGGAAGTATTTTTTTGTTTTGCGTATTTTGGGTCAAAGTTTGACCACGTACTGTATTTGACAAGCAAAATGTGAATGCATGTCACCAAAAATTGTATCGTTTGGTTCGTATCTGAATGTACTTTCAAATTATATTATTTTTGCAACGTATAACATATATTTTATTTGCGAAAATCATGGTCAATTATGACCCAGAATAAAAGGGAGACTAGTTAATGTGGGGTCACTTTCTTAATTGAAGGGTAAATTGATTTTGATTTTGATCCAGTCACAGCGCGCCGGCCCTCTCGTCCAATCCTAAATCGCTGCCGCATGCTCCTCTCCCTCTTCTCCATTGCAAAACCACCTCCTCTCCTCTCCATCATCTCCATTCCAAAACCACCGTCTCGCCTCTCCCTCTTCTCCATTGCGAAACCACCTCCTCTCTCCTCGGACGAGGATCCCCTGACGTAGCCCATCCTGCCATTGAGACACTGACACATGGGTCCCACCAAGCGCGGGGCCCACCTGTCAGCGACCGAAAGGCAGGGGAACCTCTCCCCTCCATCATCTCCATTCCAAAACCACCATCTCGCCTCTCCCTCTTCTCTATTGCAAGACCACCGTCTCGCCTCCCATCTTCCAAAGCTAGCACCGGACCACTCAGAAGGACATCTATGGAGGGGATGCAACAACGAATCTGGCAGATCGCCGGCGGCGACCAGGCAAAGTTAGCCAGGTTGAAGGAGATCCTTACTTGGTTTGACAATGAGTGGGAGATTTCGAGGACGGTGAGGGCCATGTGGCAATGTATGTGAAAGAGCGAGACGACAGCGATGAGGGCGGCGATGTACTCCTCAGCGGCAGTCATGCCGCAGTCCTTCGAGTTCATCGAGTATCTCCTCTGGGCGATGGAGCAGATAGATTCGCCCGAGGCGAAAGTCAGGCGGAGGTGGTGGGCGTACAGGTCGAAGGTCGAGCACCCAGAGGATAACGAATCGATCGAGTATGGTGTGCCGTTCGTGAGGGTGCAAAGCCAGCCGGAGCCACAGGAGTATTCGTTCTCCCACCGCAAGAGGAGGTCGGATGGCGCGACGTTGCTTCCCCGCTGTTCTCCACGGTTCCCTGGACGCTCACCTCGTTTCAACGGCGTCGGTAGGGTTTAAGGTAAGCTTCGCACTAACCTAATCTTCCATCTGCTCATGATTACAATCAGTGTGACAGCTAATAAAAATCATGCTTACAATCAATCTCCGAGTACTACACCAATCACCCTAAAATAGCTCTGGACCTTTGGGTCAAAGTTGTGACACTGTGTACAAATAAAGAAAAATAGATTGGTGCTTCTTTCAGAAAAGAGTACACCCCTAGAAAACTGCCAATATAAGCTACTAGTATTTTTTTAAGTCTAAGCTACTAGTATTTGGTTAGAGGATTTGGTGCCGAGAAAGATCTGTCCACAGTGAGCGCCACACATCCCACTGATGGTGGTGGATGCCAATGCTTAGATGGAGCAGGGTTGGTGTCGGTAATTTTTACTTGGCACCTAGCACTCTGCATATATGCCGGTTCCATCCGTACATTTGTGCAGTTCCACCAAAATGCAGCTGAATAACCCTGTTTGCGCAGATAATGAAAAGGCGTGATTACATTATAGTGGCACTAGTTGATGAAACATACACTAATAAACAGAAGAAAATATTACATCATACTGGAAATCGACCCAACTCTCCCCGATACACCTTCTGCCAGTGATGAACATCAGTGTACAGCGGTAGTACAAGGAGGGGCCTTGAGACATTCAAATCTCTATTTTTGTGCAGATCAACTAAAATTAAGCACCCCAGTTTGCAGAAACGCTTAAACATTAACAATGGGACTAGTTGATGAAACATACATTAACAAAGAGAAGCACTTTCTTTATCTACATATGAAATGAAATGATAGAGAGGACACTCGCTCTATTTTAACTGTATTATTACTTCATTTTATCAGTGACACTAGGGTCGAGCAGGTGGCAAACGAGGTGTACCGTGCGTCGCAAGGATGAAGGCCGGGGATGCTTAGACTGGGATGCTGAAGCTGGCTCTTTCAGTCCCTATCTTCCCCCTGATGTTTTTGTGGTAGCATTTGGGTTGTAATCCAAACTTGGTCAAGCTGGTGCTGCGTCCCCCTACCTGCCTAGCTTATGTGGCGAACTTGTCTCCTGCTAGTACTCAATCCGTTCTAGTAGTAGTTGCATAACTGCCCATTTACACTGAGATGTTGTCGGATAATGGTTCTCTATGGTTGGGTTTCTTTAATGAAATCGGAGGGAACCCCCTCTTTCGATATATAAAAAAACAGTGGCACTAGCGGTGCCAAAACATTGCCTCAAATTAATAGTGCCACTAGATTAAGGTGCAAAATAATAAAATTACTGCTTTATCATGGCAGTGCCAAAACAGTAGCACAAGAGCAGGATCAACATGCAGGATCTTTGGCAAACGGTCGGACCAAAAAGGAACATACCTCGTGATGGGAACCATATCTGCAGTCAACGCCATCGTAGAAGGGATGACACCAGTCACCAACATGGATGATTCAATTCATGGGAGCTTTTGGTGCAGTTCACCTAAAATGAAGCAATGTCCCATGAGCTAGTAGCTTCTTCTTCTTCTTCTTTTAAGAAAAGGGCTCCTGCCCCGGTTCCATTTCCATCAGAAAACGAAACCCATAGAGCTTCTTCTTCATTAGTTGCAATAAAATTGAGCAACATCAAGGTTGGTCGTGAAGCTCCTGGAATGTTCAACTATAATTTGGATATCATTTGTGCAGTTCAACTAAGATCAAGTGTCGGGTGGTAGGTGCGACATATGCCAACGGGTGGCTTATCATTGTTGGAGCCAGTAAGACATCGCCGGTGCCTGGAAACGGGATAAGGCGAAGGCATGCACGCCGGCGAATCTTACCCAGGTTCGGGGCTCTCCGTGGAGATAACACCCCTAGTCTTGCTCTGTGGGGTCTCCGCATGATCACTAGATCAACACAAGTGGCTACAAGTGCTGCTTGAGCTGTTTGGCTAGAGGTGGAAGAAAGGCAAGGCTAGCTCTCCTCTTTCCTCTGCGTGGTGTCTAAAACTATCTCAGAGATCAACCCTTTGCATGGGTGCCCTAAGGGGTTTATACAGGCCTACCCCCAGGGATACAATGGTAATCCGGCTGGGTGCGGGTCCCAGCCGTCAGTGTCTGTGCTCGCCGGCTTCTCTGCCGGCCGTTGGGGCCCGCCGACTGGTGGGTCCCGCCGGCTGCCGGCCTCTTGGTCGACAGGCCAGCCCCACCGCCTGGGGGCCTTGTCGGCGGCTGGTTACTGTTGCCTCGCCCCTGATGACGAGGGCTTTCTCGAGGTAAGCGTGGCTACAGTGCCGCCGCCTGCCGGGCTCTCACTGTAGCCTCACCTCGTCTTGTCTCCTTAATGATGCACATACTTCGAGGGAGGGAGGTAGCCGACTATTGGGAGCCGGCTACGCCTCAGGCCGACTAGGGGAGGCCTGGCCGCCTTCGAGCGTCTCTCTGGCTGAAGGGGCCCGCCGCCTGCGGGTCGTACTGGCGCCTATCGTGGGTGACGTCACGGTCAACATGGCTACAGTGTCGCGCCGGACGGGGGATGGCTGACCCGTACGGCGCACTGTGGCCATGCATGCTCCGGGATTCGGTGGTGGCAGGCTGTACTGTGGCCACGCCCCGTCTCATCACCGTTATGTGGGTGCAGCCCTGGTGGGTGCAGCCTTGGCCGGCTTCCGGGAGTCGATCTTCTTGTGGCCGGCTTCTGGGAGTCGTTCTTCTTATGGCCGGCTTCTAGGAGTCGGTCTTCTTATGGCCGGCTTCTGGGAGTCGGCCATCTTATGGTTATCTTCGGGGAGGTTCCCGAGGTCGGGTCGCCTTCCGATAGTCGGCCTGTGAGATAGCCGGCCAGGGGAAGGCGGCCCAGTGTTTTGGATGCTTGAAGGCCCGATCGGCCTGATAATTTTTCAAAGAGCCACAGGGAGTCGGTTAGGCTACCCGTGGCCATGTACTCCGACAGTAGTCCCCGAAGCTGGTTGGGCTTCGAGGCTGAGAAGAGGACGAGAAGCTCGGTCAGCTTCCTATCTTGAAGAGCCAGCAGCTAGGAGCCAACTTCGGTTGGGTACGCCGTCTTCGCGAGATTTTGAAGTCTGAAGGCGGGAGTCGGTTGGTGCGCACGCCGGGTTGCGGGCCGGCCGCTCGGCGCCCGTGTACCACGTGGCACCCTCCTGCTGTAAAAAGCCTACCAGCCCACGCGCGCGACGGGACGTCGCTGCAAGCCGGGGGCCCATCACTCCCACGCCTAGGCCCAGGGGCGGATTCTCTGTGGCCCAAAGCGGGCCGCACACCTTCCGGCGGCAGTTTCTTCACGTCATTAGGGCGCAATAATCGCGGGACGTGGGGGAGTGGGCGCAGTTAATCCCACGTTCCACCCCATGCCTCGCTTCTTCGGCTTCGCCGCACGAGGCTATAAGTAGGGGGGAGGGGGAACGGTAGGCGCTCGCACGCTCCCCTCGCTCCGCCATTTTCTTCCTTTCCTTCTCCGCCGCAGCAGCCCTTCACTGCCGCGCCGTCCCTCTAGTCTTTGCACTACCCCGCAGTTTTGCTGCCGCGGGGCCGTGATTTCGCCGTCGCCGCGACCTTTCTCGTCAGCTTCTTGTCGTCATGCAGCACGGCGGAGACTGGGACGGCTCCAACGTCCACGCGGACCACATCGACTTCCTCCGCAAGACGCGGCGGATGCCCGGCGAGGACCCGGTGCGGGTCCGTCTTGCGCCGAAGAAGGAGATCTCGCCGGTGCCGGAGGAAGGCGAGCGGGTAATCTTCCGCTCGCACTTCCTGCGCGGCCTCGGCCTGCCCGCGAGTGCCTTCTTCCGCTCCTTCCTCGAATTCTATCAGCTCCAGCCGCACCACCTCACTCCAAACACGGTGGTGCTGCTGTCCGCCTTTGTCACTCTCTGCGAGGGCTTCCTCGGCGTCCTTCCCACCCTCGAGCTCTAGGGGGAATTCTTCCAATCCAAGCTTGGCACCCGCATGCAGGGTGTGCCGGCTCAGAGCGGCGCCTTCATCGCGGTGCGGAGGCCGGCAGCCGACAACCCCTTCCCTGCCATCACGCTAATCTAGTCGGTGAAGCTCTGGCAGAAATCGTACTTCTACGTGAAGAACGTTGCCCAGCAAGGCGACTATGTCAATTTGCCGGCTTACGTAGCCGACCCGCCGACTGGGAGGTGGCCCGAATGGTCCTATCGGGCCAGGACACTGTCACCGGCTAGAACCGCCGCCGTCGCCCGACTCCAGGTAATGATCCAGCCAGAGGGCCTGACTGGGTCCGACCTGCTGGCCGCCTTTGTGGTGCGCCGGGTGCTCCCACTTCAAGGCCGCCTTCATTTGATCAGTCAAATGAGCGGCCAACTCGATCCGAGTCGGATGTGCACCAAGGAGATGCCTCATGACGAAGTGGCTCATATGGTAAACTATCTCGCGAACTGCAAGCTCTCCGCAGAGTGGCAATTTGGCAAGGAGCCGTACTCCCGTGCCAATCCCCCCCTATGGTATGCTTTCTTTATCTTCTCTTCTTTAGTTTTGTCACCAAGTTTTTCTTGGCCGACTCTGACCAGTCGGCACGTCTTGGCAGAGCCCTCTCCTTCAAACTGCGGCCGGGACAGCGGGGGCGGATCGCCAAGTTCTCCCTAACCGGGCGGAGCATGACTTGGAGGACCCCGACTTAGGGGCCATCGCCATGGACGATAACACCGAGGCAGGAGGCGGTGAAGCAGGCGGCGAAGCAGGCGGCTCCGGGCTTGGAGCCAGCTTCGACGACTGGCCGGATGACGACGAGGCGGAAATCGTCCCGCGCCGCCAGCCGGCGTCCGACCATGGCACGGATTCATCCGCCGCGCCGCCTGCTCGAGGCGGCACGCAGAAGCGCCGGGCCGCGTCGGGCTTGTTCGGCAGTCGACCGAAGAAGCCCGGGGCGGCGGCGACCAGGCGGGACGAGGCGGCCGCGAAGGCGGCCCGCTTCCGCAAGGTGGTGAAGCAGCCGCAAACGGTTTCGGCGTAAGTGTTGATTCTCTTGCATATTCCTTCTTCTTTTCTTGTCGATTTCTAAATCCTAGTCTTGACTTATCAAACAGGGCTCCACTCTCTCTTGAGCGGGTCGGTGCCGCCTCCGTGGTTGGATTGGCGGGAGGATCCGCAAACACTCGCCGCGTGGATCCCCGTGCCAAGCTTCAAGCGGCAACGAGCAGAACGCGCGGGAGGAGCGGGAGGCGGAGGAGCTGAGGGTGGCCGCTGCCAAGGCGGCACATGAGATGGCGGAGGAGTCGGCAAAGGCACAAGCCGACGCGGCGGCCAAGGCTCAGGCGGAGGCTGCAGCCGCAGCGGCGGCGACGGGGGCCTTGCTTGTCACCCCCCTGCGTGTCGCGGCGCCCGAGATCCCGGAGCCCCCGCCGGAGGAAGCCGGTGGCTACCTGCTGGGGATGGAGAGGGAGGAGGACGACATCGTCGTCCGGGAGAGGGAGGCGGCACCGCCATCACCGACTAGGGCGGACCGAGGCGGCTAACTTGACGGGCCGCCCGTGCGGCCGGCTAGAGGTGAGCCAGCTGCGAAGACGGACCTGGTGGTCCGATCGTCATCATGCCAGCGCGCGGGGAAGGCGACTTTGGCGCCGGACCCGCAGAAGGCCGCGGGCTCTAGCTCGTCGACCCAGGATCCGGAGACAGCCAGCGCCAGCTCGGGGTGGACGCCGGGTGGCGGGACGGCCGTGGTGAACGTGGCGGCGCAAGAAGTCCGGAACCGGCTTCAGTCCCAGGCCACCGTGCTGAGGTAGTACAATGACGAGTTCCTCGCGACACGGGCGGCCATTCGGGTGAGTCTTCCCGCTTTTTTGTTTCTTGATCTTGATTTCTTCCGTGGGTGCGCGTCAGCGCGCCCTCTCGGTGTAGTCCCCGAGTTTCGAGCCGGCTGCTGAGCAGGCGGCTTGGAACTTCTTATTAGACTTTGATTGCTTATCTTGCTCTTGTTCGCTTCTCTATCCGACTTGCAGGACTACCACAACCTCCGTGCGGCTGCCTTCAACTCCCAGGCTCGGGAGCTGACCCAGAAGACTGCTGATCTAACTGAGAGCCCAAGTAAGTGCTTCATCTTTTATCTCACGTGGGGGCCCGTCAGCGCACCCACTGGGTGTAGTCCCTGAGATTCGGGCCGACTGCTGAGCAGTCGGGTCGGATCTTTCCTGACGACTTCTTTCTTGTTGCTTTTTTCTTCTTTGCCATATCTGCAGAGGCCAATGCCAGCCTGAGGGAGCAGCTGGGTGGGACCCAGACCGCCCTTCGCGCCAAGGAAGCCGAGTTTGACGCCTTGGTCCAGGAACGTGACCGCCTGGTCAAGAGGCTGGCCGACCAGGAGGAGAGCCACAAGGCGGCCCTGAAGGTGGTGCAGGACAGCGAGGCCGCCCTCCAAGCCGAGTACGAGACCGGGGCGGCGAGCTGGGCTGAGGCAAGGCAGTCGCTTATCAGCGGCTACGGCCAGATCGAAGACTTGGTCGATGGTAGGGCGCCTTCTTCTTCGTTTCTTGCTTGCCGCTTGCCATTTAGTCAATTCTCTGAATTTGTGTTTTTTCTCTTTCTTTCTTTATTTCTTGTGCAGAGTACTTTCCTGGTTACTCTACCGCTGCCAACCAGGTCGTCGAGGCCCACCGCGAGGCACGAAGGCAAGCCGGTGTGGAGATCGCGCCGAATGCTTGTCGGTCGCTTGAGGAGCAGCTTCTGGCGATCCAAGCCCGCCTCCAGCCGGCTCACCGCATGCTCCGCTATCTTCAGCACGTTGGGGCGCAAGTGCTGGCCGCCCTCTGGCCTGGCGAGGCGGTTCCCCGTACCCCCAGTCGGACTGCCGACTGGCTGGAGGTAATGGTTGGCCGCTTCGAGGCCTGGAAGGCTTCTGTAGCTCGGTCAGGCGCCAGGCGGGCGCTGGAGTTCGTCAAAGCCTGGTATCCCAAGTTGAGCTTGGACCAGCTGGCCACCTGGTGGTAGGAGGCTGACGAGGATTTGGAGGCGGTGCGGCCGGCTATCATCCAGCGCGCTTCGGCAATCGCCGACTACACCGACACCAGCGCCTTTGCTCCTGAGGTGGATGATATCGGCATTGCTTAGCCGGAGGAGTGGTTTGGGCTGAACCCGGTGTATGGTGAGGACTCGGTGGAGGAGACCGACTCCAGCGATGAGGGCGAAGAGGAGGAGGGAGAGGATGGTGAAGACGTCGTGCCAGACGGTGGAGCAACAGGCCAGCCTCAACTTGATCGTGCCTCCAGCAACGAGGCGCGTGCGACGCGCCGCCTGCAGCCGGCGATGATCAAGCCGAGACTTGCCAGCCGGCCACTCCTCCAGCCGGCACTGCCGTCTCCACCGACCAGCCCAGCTCGCCGGTTGCGCCCTTAGTCTGATCCGCCGCCTTTGCTTTCCTGTTTATTGCGCTTCGAACAATATTTTGTTAAGTTTGCGCAGTTCCACCCACTTGGGGTGTATTAAATTTTGTTGACTGCTGGCCTGTTGAAGGCCTTATGTCTAAATATAATCATGCATGTGTTTGGCTTCCCATTGTTCTTGCTTTTCATCCTTTGGTTGTTTCCTTTGCCGCCCTCCCTTGGTCGCTGCCTTCCTTGCCGGACAGCTGCTCTGTAGTCTATGGCTAGAGAAGTGCTTGGCCGGTTGGGAGGGCAAGTACTCTAGCTTTCTTGGATTGTAGCGAAGTGAATGGGAATCCGGCCAGCCGGCTGTTCTGACAGCCGGTAGGTGTGGCGGGAGGCCGGCTTGTGTTATATAGGTTCGTTAGTCCTTAGCCGTTTTTCGTGTGGGCATCCTTTCCTGCCTTTGGCTCTTGCCAGTCGGACAGTCGGTTCTTCGAGCTGCGACTGTTAATAAGAGAAGGCTCGGGTGCCAACACACTACTTGTCTGACTGCAGGTAGAACTTTAATATAACTCAAGGCGGCCAGTCCCCGGGCCGACTGGTCGAACCCGGTGCTAGATAGAAAATGTAATAGTACATTCATAGGTATGACACTCGTCATTCATAGATAAAGGAGGGTAGTCCCCGAGTGCGCCTCGGGGGGCCCGTTGTTTTGTACTTAATACAAAAGGTAGCGTGATACATACTGCTTTTAACTGTAAAATCTTCTCAGGAGATTGGCGTTCCATGGTCGTTCCGACTCCTTGCCGGAATCATGCCTCTTGCGTGCCTTCGGCTTCTGTGCGTCGACCAGGTAGTAGGAGTCGTTGCCTAGGGCCTTGCTGATGACAAATGGGCCTTCCCAAGGGGCCGAGAGCTTGTGTTGGCCGGCTGTTCGCTGGATCAGTCGGAGCACAAGATCGCCCTCTTGGAAGGATCTTGGCTTGACCTTCCGGTTGTGGTAACGGCGCAAACCCTGCTAGTAGATGGCGGACCGGCTGAGTGCTAACAGCCGGCCCTCTTCCAGCAGGTCGACACCGTCTTCTCGCGCTTCCTTGGCCTCGCCTCCGTGTACATGGTGACCCAAGGCGAGTCGAACTCGATGTCAGTTGGGATGACAGCCTTGGCACCATATACAAGGAAGAAAGGAGTGAAGCCGGTTGACTTGTTCGGGGTAGTACGCAGACTCCAGAGGATAGCCGACAGCTCATCGAGCCAGCAGCCGGCTGAACGCTCTAGTGGTACGACCAGTCGGGGCTTGATGCCGGAGAGGATGAGGCCGTTTGCTCGCTCGACCTGGTCGTTTGACTGCGGGTGGGCAACGGACGCTAAGTCCAGTCGGACGCCCTGTGTCGCGCAAAAACGTGCCAATGCTCCCTTGGCAAAATTTGTGCCGTTATCGGTGATGATGTTGTGTGGTATACCATACCGGGTGGTGATATCCGCGATGAATGTCACGGCAGTCGGCCCGTTCAGCTTCTTGATTGGCTTCGCTTCAATCCACTTGGTGAATATGTCCACGGTGACAAGCAGATGTGTCATGCCGCCGTGGGCCGTCTTGAATGGGCCCACCATGTCCAGCCCCCAGACGGCAAAGGGCCAGGTGAGGGGGATTGTCTTGAGGGCAGAAGCCGGCAGGTGTTGCTTGGAGCTGAAGACTTGGCACCCTTTGCAGCATTTGACTAATTCCTTGGCGTCTTCCAAAGCAGTCGGCCAGAAGAAACCATGGCGGAAAGCTTTGGCGACAAGTGATCTTGAGACCGCGTGGTGGGCACATTCGCCTTGGTGGATATCCTTGAGGATTGCTATGCCCTTCTCTGGCTCGACGCAGCGCTGGAAGACTCCAGTGACGCTACGCTTAATAAGTTCTCTATTTATTATTGCGTATGCTCCGGCTCGGTGTTGAACTAGTCTTGCTGAGATCTCATCAGTCGGCAGCTCTCTATTTACTAGGAAGTTGAGGATGGGCTGGGCCCATGATGGAGCCGTGACTTCTTCTATTGTCAGTACGGCTACTGTGACCCGGGTGGGTGGGTTGGGTGGTGAAGAGTTGGAGTCGGCCACCGCCTGTTGTGTCATTGCAGTCCCCGGGCCGACTGCTGCAGTCGCCAGGCCGACTGCTGCAGTCCCCGGGCCGGGTTCTGAAGTCCCCGAGCCGGGTGCGACTACGGTAGTCCCCGGGCCGCCTGTCGAAGTCCCCGAGCCGCCTGCTAGGTTCCCCAAGTCGGATCCGACTGCATCAGGGGCAGGCGGTATGAAGATGGAGTCTGATTCTGGAGACGGCTTGATAGACGGTTTGAGGAGACGTTGGAGAGAGACGCCGGTTGGTATAGCTTGTCGGGTGGAGCCGATCCATGCCAGGGCATCTGCTTGCTCGTGTCGGCCCGTGGCACGTGGAGGAACTCGCATCCTTCAAAGTATCCACTGATTTGCTGGACGAGGAACCGATAGCTCACCATGTTCACGTCCTTGGCGTCCCAGTCACCGGATGACTGCTGGACCACCAATTCCGAGTCGCCGTAGCACAGGATCCGGCGTATGCCGAGTTCTTTGGCTAGCCGGAGCCCGTGTATGAGCGCCTCGTACTCGGCCACATTGTTGGAGGTGGCAAAATGAATTTGCAATGTGTATCTGAGTTTGTCGCCCTTGGGAGAGGTGAGGACGATGCCGGCTCCCAAGCCGGTGCGCATCTTGGATCCATCGAAGTGCATCCACTAATGAGTGGAGTCGGGAGCCGGCGGTAGGTACTGGGTCTCGGCCCAGTCAACAAGGAAGTCGGCCAATGCTTGGGACTTGACGGCGGTGCGGGGCTGGTAGAAGATCGTGTAAGGAGCCAACGCAATGGCCCACTTAGCCACCCGGCCCGATGCATCCCGGCTGCCTATGATCTCGGCAAGTGGGGCAGTGCATACGACCGTGATGGGATGCTCTTGAAAGTAGGGCTTCAGCTTCTTGGCAGCAAAGTACACTCCATAGCACATCTTCTGGTAGTGCGGGTAGTTTTGCTTCGAGGTGGACAATACTTCGCTCAAATAATATACCAGCCTCTGGACTAACTGAGCTCGGCCTTCTTCTGGGCGTTGGACCACGATAACTTTACTGACCACTCGGCTAGTCGCAGCAATGTAAAGGAGCATGGGCTCTTTCTCAGTCGGCGCTGCAAGGACAGGCGGTGTGGTCAGCATCTTCTTCAACTCGTGGAAAGCTTGGTCTGCTTGGTCGTTCCACTCGAAGTGGGTGGACTTCTTCGTGAGTCGGTACAGGGGGAGAGCCTTCTCCTCTAGGCGGCTGATAAAGCGGTTTAGGGAGGCCAGGCACCCGGTAAACTTCTGAACGTCTCGCAGCTTGGTAGGAGTCTCCATTCTCTCTATGGCATTGATCTTCACTGGGTTGCACTCAATGCCGCGTTCGGAGACAAAAAAGCCTAGAAGCTGGCCGGCTGGTACTCCGAACACGCATTTCTCAGGGTTGAGCTTGATCTGAAACCGGCGCAAGTTGGCAAATGTTTCTCTGAGGTCTTCCAGCAGGGTGCCGCGCTTCTCTGTCTTCACCACAATATCGTCTACATAGACGTGGGCATTTCGGCCGAGTTGCTTGAGGAGGCATTTCTGCTTGCAACGCTAAAAAGTGGCACTGGCATTTCTCAAGTCAAATGTCATAGTCAGGTAGCAGAAAGCTCCGAATGGTGTGATGAAGGCGATCTTCAGGCGGTCGGCTGGATCCAACTTGATCTGGTGGTAGCCTGAGTAAGCATCCAAGAAACTCAACAGCTCGCATCCGGCTGTGGAGTATATCACTTGAACGATTCCTGGTAAGGCAAACAGATCTTTGGGGCAGGCTTTGTTGAGGCCGGTGTAATCTATAGACATACGCCGGTGACAGGCGGCGGGGTGGGATATCTCTCCCCACGAGGCGGGGGGGAGGCGGATTGCCTTGTCGTTCCACCGCTCGGGGGCGGCCTTCTGCGTAGCGCTTAATGGTGACCCGAGTCCGATTGCGGCTAGCAGCTGGCTCCTTGTCTTTTCTTGCGCGGGCGCCGCTTGCAGTCGGCGTCCGGGATGTCGCGCCGTGCTCTCGGCGTGGGGGGGGGGACTTTCAGCGTGGGCGCCGGCTTCATGTCGTTCTGCGGCCGCGTTGATCAGTTGCTGGATGCGTCTAGTCATGTAGGGGAGCTCATCAGCCCCCAGCCCATTCAGCTCATCTACGGCTGCCTGAGCGGCACGCAGGTTCTCGAGTGGTGTGGCGTAGACTGGGCGGTCTGCTCCCAGCATGCTGGCGATGGCTGCGCCCCGCTTCTTGACGAGGCCGGCTCGACTCGGCCCACCAGGAGGCTGCGTACCAAAGGCGGCACGGTCGACTTCGCGCTGGTGAGCCTCAGTGAGGCGTCTCATGGATGCTATCTTCTGGCCCTCCGCGATGAGGGCGAGGCGGCGTGCCTCCAGAGTCTCGGCGTCGGCGTCGGCCGGGATGGGAACGGACAAGTCGTGCAGCGCCGCTTGTAGGGCGTCGTGGGCGTTCTCGCCCGAGACGGCGCCGTGGCTGATGACCAGCACCTCAGTGACAGCGCTGCTGCCACTGTCGGCTCGAGGGAGAGGGTCATCGATGATCAGCATGTTGGTGGGGAAGGCGTCAACCGATGCCGTGTCGGAGTCGACAAGCATCGGGTCGGTGGAGCCGACCGACTCCAAGTCCAAAGCAAGCTCGCTGGAGACGTGAAGCTGGTCGAGGAGGCTGACGAGGCGGCTCTTGGGGTAGTCTGTGCCCGCGTTGGACGCAGGCTCGTCAGAGATGCGAGCCTCGCCAAGAAGATCGGCGAGGCAGCTCGCCGCGCAGGCGTCGTCGACGCCTTGCAGCGCGTCAGGCGAGCGCCATCGGGCGTAGCGGGCTGGCTACGCTCGCGGGGGAGGAAAAGGGTTCCCGTCCAGAACAGGTCTCCGGACGACGGTGCACCTGGCCCCATGGTGGGCGCCAAATGTTGGGTGGTAGGTGCGACATATGCCAACGGGTGGCTTATCATTGTGGGAGCCAGTAAGACATGGCCGGTGCCTGGAAACGGGATAAGGCGAAGACATGCACGCCGGCGAACATACCCAGGTTCGGGGCTCTCCGTGGAGATAACACCCCTAGTCCTGCTCCGCAGGGTCTCCGCATGATCACTAGATCAACACAAGTGGCTACAAGTGCTCCTTGAGCTGTTTGGCTAGAGGAGGAAGAAAGGCAAGGCTAGCTCTCCTCTTTCCTCTACGTGGTGTCTAAAACTATCTCAGAGATCAACCCTTTGCATGCGTGCCTTGGGGGGGTTTATATAGGCTTACCCCCCAGGGATACAATGGTAATCCGGCTGGGTGCGGGTCCCAGCCGTCAGTGTCTGTGCTCGCCGGCTTCTCCGCCGGCCGTTGGGGCCCGCCGACTGGTGGGTCCCGCCGGCTGCCGGCCTCTTGGTCGACAGGCTGGCCCCACCGCCTGGGGACCTTGTCGGCGGCCGGTTACTGTTGCATCGCCCCTGATGACTAGGGCTTTGTCGAGGTAAGCGTGGCTACAGTGCCGCCGCCTGGCGGGCTCTCACTGTAGCCTCACCTCGTCTTGTCTCCTTAATGATGCACATACTTCGAGGAAGGGAGGTAGCCGACTATTGGGAGCCGGCTACGCCTCAGGCCGACTAGGGGAGGCCTGGCCGCCTTCGAGCGTCTCTCTGGCTGAAGGGGCCCGCCGCCCGCGGGCCGTACTGGCGCCTGTCGTGCGTGACGTCACGGTCAACATGGCTACAGTGTCGCGCCGGACGGGGGATGGCTGACCCGTACGGCGCACTGTTGCCATGCATGCTTTGGGATTCGGGGGTGGCAGGTTGTACTGTGGCCACGCCCCGTCTCATCACCGTTATGTGGGTGCAGCCCTGGTGGGTGTAGTCTTGGACGGCTTCCGGGAGTCGGTCTTCTTGTGGCCGGCTTCTGGGAGTCGGTCTTCTTATGGCCGTCTTCTGGGAGTCGGTCTTCTTATGGCCGGCTTCTGGGAGTCAGCCATCTTATGGTTATCTTCGGGGAGGTTCTCGAGGTCGGGTCGCCTTCCGGTAGTCAGCCTGTGAGATAGCCGACCAGGGGAAGGTGGCCCAGTGTTTTGGATGCTTGAAGGCCCGATCGGCCTGATAATTTTTCAAAGAGCCAGGGGGAGTTGGTTAGGCTACCCGTGGCCATTTACTCCGACATCAAGCGTGAAATGTATATATCTGTTTGCAAGAAAAGGTGGAAAGGAGGGTGACTAGCAAGTGATGAAACATGCATCAAATGAAAAAAAGCATGTTCCTTATCTGAATGGCAATCGTACAAGGACAGTAGCAATTTCTAGCAACTTTGCTAGATATTAGTGTGGGCACTAGGATTAACTATGACAACCGTTAAATACGACATTACTTTAATGGTGCCATTGCTTCATTTTACCAGCAACATTACATTAACAGCTGCTACAGAGTCGGTATTTGGGCACGGGAGAGTAGGCGGACCAGGACAGTTGCATCTCTAATGAAAAGAAGCAACTTATCTTAATGGGAAATTTAGCAGGACATGAAAAAAAGTGCCATTGATTCATATTACTGGAGGCATTAGATTGAAAACAACATTGGTTTAACGTGTCCTTACTTTTAACAGTGCGACTGCTACATTTTACAAGTGGCATTCCATAAGAGTGGCTCGGGGCAACAAACATCAGAAGAGGATATCTGGGTTGGTCCCATTTTTGTTCGGTATATAGCCACCTTATACTGTGTGAGGTTAGCAGATCTAGTGCTGGACTTACTCTGTTGACTTGTCCCCCAGTCCCCACTTTCTTTCCTTTTTCAACCAATAGATCGGGTTTATATTGAGTTTGTACTACGTTCCCTTTTATTTCCCTATTAGACCTAGAGACTAGTTGGATAGCCAGTCTCTGCTACTTTCGGCCCCATTATTTCCTCTTTTGAACAAGTCCTAGATTCAGGTAACAAATCTTCACCCACCCCCACCCCCTTTCTTCCTTGTTTGAACCAAGTACTACTAGATTCGAGTGCATGAACAAGTTTTACCTCTTAACAGTAAAAAAATTAGGTGGTTTTCGAACAGCCGATCGATCCTATCTACACGAGGGGGCCTGAGAAATAGTAAAAGATACAAATGCAGCGACGTGAGGAGCTCGGGAAGTAGAGCAAGGCCGGTTTCGAAGGAAGTTATACCTGAGGGTCGCCGGGATGTCGCTAGGTGGGCGGCGGGAGGCCGGATCTGTCCACACTACGACAGCGAGGAAGAAGGGGTGGGAGACCCTCCCTCGCCAGTGATGATTGGGAGAGAACGGCAAGGCACGCTGATCAGGACGCGCCGGCAGTGGGTAAGAGCCGTCGCCGAGGACGACCGCATGAATGTTGCACCTTCTCACCTTCCCCGGTGGAGAGGATCCGGCTGGATCCGTGACCAGCGGTGAGTAGAGAGAGTGTGTGTGTGTGACCACCGCTGTCGTGTTTAGATCTGGAGAGGACGAGACAGTGTGAAGAGAGCAACACTAGCAAGCAAGCACGGAGGCTCCTGCCTATATAGTGGAGTACTAGATTTCTTTTGTCCACCGGCCGGAGCCGGCTTGACCTCGGCAATGACTGTCGAGAAGTCTTCATGCACGTGCCCCGGAGGCGCAGTTGTCGTCATTTTGATCTGAAGCACCGGATTATAACATATAACACGAAAAAATGCCACATGACAAGAAATCATAACCTCACTGCCCAAAGGAGACAAGATGAATCCCGACGGACAAACTAGACGAGGATCAAAGCTCAAATTAAAGATAAACTCGTAGAAAAGGGGTCCGTCGATAGTAGTCTTCGTGCATGTGCCCCCAATGACTAGCCCAGCTCAATTGTCGCTGTTTAGCCCTCGCAGTGATCCGAAGCACATGAGACACCTAATTTTGCGAGATGACAAGAAACCTTTTTTTAGATTTCTCACCAAAACTATAGCCCTATACAACATAGCCTGCACGATATGTAGACGATAGCCAATCCAGGCGTGTCGCTGGAGTCTGGTCACATGCATGGACAAACTGATCTTCCGTGTCTTGCAGGGATCGTCCAGGTACCAAGGTGGAGTATGTGCTTCTATTAACTCAGCCGACTTGCGGGGCCGGGGAGTGTGCCTATGGTCGGTTCTCAATTGCGGTCCCACATGTGTGTGCAAACACAATATGACGCGGGTTCCATTCAGAGAGCGGCGTCTCAGACCGACCGACCGTCTGTGGTGCGACGCGAACGCGACAGGCGTGCTGTATACTCCGTACATGTGTACCACCGTTTTCTTGAGGCTTTGCTCCATGGCGCAATCCATGGATACAAAGTTAGTATACTGTACTATTTAAAAGTCGAGGGCGGGGCTTTTCCCACGCGGTAGGCGGGGCAGTTCCGCCTAGTCGGTTCGACAGAGACGCGAGAAGATGAGGGAGTAGGCTGCTGCAAACGTAGGGATGTGTGATTTGACAGTGAGTTACTGCTGGACAGGTTGGCCCCGGTGATTTGCCCTGCCATTATCATTTTAACTGCGGCGCTACGACCGGCTCCCGATGCTCCACCATGTAGAGGCTGGCTTTTTCTTGAGAGCCCACTCCTCCACTTTTTCCTTGCCTCTTTCCCCACATATGCAAAAATTCCATGTAAAGCGGGTTTATAGCCCACTATTGTACTTGATCCTACCGGTGCTAAGCCCGCCACATAGGCATAAAGTCTGATGTGGCAAGTTAATTAAGAAGAGAGAGACTAGTTTGGTGATCCCAGGAAGAAATGGTGCTAAGCGCGTGTACCTAGATGATACACTAGTTTGGTGGTAGGCGCGACCATGATACGGGCTGCTGGCAGCCCTTGGATCTGAGATCGAACGATCGCATGCTAAGTTGCTGAAAATTTACAGAATAACCCTCCAGGATAGGATATTCACCCATAGGTCTAGAATCACGCCATGCAACCGTTCGATCTCAGATCCAAGGGCTCTCAGAAGCCCGTATCATGGGAGAATGGAAAGCTTCTTATCACCTGTAATTTTCCCGACGCTTGACATGACATCGAAAGCCATTTAATTGGGCGTCGATTAGACATGACATCTAATTGGGCCCCCATAGTACTGTGCATGAATCCATTTATCCACCAGGCAAGCCACTACCCTGCCATTCGCACGCGCCCCCCCACTCGACATTTTTACAATCGATAAACCACTGCTAGTCGTCCCGTCCTTTCACATTCCAGTAGTTCCACTAATACTAACCCTCCTCCCAAATACATGGCGTCCCAAATCTCCATGATCGGCGGTGGGTACAAGGTTAGAACCATCACCGGCGATGAGTTCGACGTCATCTACACCCGTTCTTCCGCAACGGTGAAAGAATGCCTTGCTTGCTTCAAACGCATGTTCGAAAACTCAAATGATGAATGGGTCGCTGGGCTAGATGTTGAGTACACCACAGTCCTGGGAAGCGAGAAGAAATTAAAGGAGGCAAAGAAGAAGAAGCCTGTCGTGATCTAGGTTTGCGTGCATGACTTATGCTTGGTCTACCACATATGCCATGCCGACGTTGAGTGCGAGGAATTTAAGAAGTTCCTCAAGGACGGCCGAGTCAAATTCGTTAATGTAGACTTTAGGAATGACAAGGAAATCCTGGTCAGATAGGCCTCGTTGTAGGCGACCCCTTCGACCTCCAGAAGGAAGGGCTGGTGCCCTCCCTTGATCAACCTTCAATGCTGACCCTGGCAGGAGCCATGGTTCATCCTTCGTACGGTAAACTAGAGAAACCTCCGTACACGTTTCATCGTCATGCATGGTAGTGGAATGTACTAGATATGGACCACATCCACTACGCTGCAATGGATAGCTACCTTTGTTTCAATATCTACAAGGGTTGGATGAAGAGCAAGAGCCAAGTGTGCGGTTCAAGCAAACAAGTATCGCCCAAGAGGAGGAGGGACAAGGACGAAGTCGAGGACGTGGACGAGGACTCCGAGTAACGTGGCAGTGTCGTTGCTCATGGTGGTTCTAATGCAGTGTGTACCGGATTAGTTGCTTAGTTTAATTTCTGGTGTGCTTAGTTTTATTTGAGGGGTGTGTTGTGCTGAGCCCCCAGCAGAACTATGTTATGTTTGTTCTCGTTATATTTCGTACATTTCATCTTTTAGTTGGTATAGTACTACCACTCGTTTCTTGACATTATATACGTACAATATATATGGCCAACATCATATAGCCAGCAGTTTAGTTGTCAAAGAATTTCAGGGTGCTTAGTTTTGTCAAAGAATTCCAGGGTGCTTAGTTTTATTTGAGGGGTGTGTTGTGCTGGACACCATTAACTTATCATTGTGAGAATCGGCTTATTTTTGTCATGTAACATGGTCAACGGGGTTTGACGTGAAAATAACAATGTTTAACGGCATTTCTGAGCAAACATCTAACTTAACGATGGCATTTTTTAGATATCTAATTGCATTTTTGAGCAGGCATCTCACAATCGATGGCATTTTTTGAGTAGTTGTAACTTCTAATGGCAAAACTGAGTAGTGATACACAACTAGTGGCATAAATAATAAGAACCCGAGAATTAAATAGGGCTAATTTCTTTATTTCTTTATTTCTTCATTTCTTTATACCTTTGTGTGCGAAACAATATACGCTCCCTACCGCCAGATTTTCTTTACAGAGGCAACATAGAACTATATGAGTGCCCTGTTAAATTTTGGAATTATTCTGGGTTCGTTTGGCCTTTTTTATACATTAATTGAGTTTCTGGTCATTTAATGTGCATAATTCAAATTTGAACTACAAGCACATGCTCCCGTGCACCAAAGTTGACTGAAAAATCACATGTGTGTCCTCGGGTGAATTTCTAGGTCCCATGCAAGAAATGGGAATGAAATTCAAACATCTGGGCATCGTGGTTCGGCCGAGAACATTGAGAAGCTTGGTTTTAAAATTCTTGTAAATCCAAAACACGCCTGAAAATCATGAAACTTGGCATGGTGTCATGTCATGGTACTACCATGCTGTGGTAAGAAAAATGCAGAATAGGAACAAGTTTTGGTATAAGTTTCTTGCAAACCGGAGCTTCTCTCAAGAAGGCTCGTGGTTCTGAGAGGGAACGTGTCACCTTTGTGTGCATAATTCAAATTTTAAATACAAGCACATGCTCCAGTGCACCAAAGCTGGTTGAAAAATCACATGTGTGTCCTCGGGTAAATTTCTAGGTCCCATGCTAGAAATGGGAATGAAATTCAAACATCTGGGCGTCATGGATCGGCTGGAAACATTGAGAAACTTGGTTTTTTAATTCCTGTAAATCCGAAACACGCATGAAAATCTTGAAACTTGGCTTGGTGCCATGACATGGCACCAACATGCTGTGGTAATTTTGCTGTCCGATTTGCGAAAGCGCACACATTAACAATCAACAAAGTCATTTTGGAACAAGTGCTGTCACGTTACAATCGAAAAAACAAGTATTATTGAAACCGTGGGCGTTCTATTTACCATTTACGTGCCACCACACGTCCCCTTTTTTATTAGCTAGGAGGCGCCGTGCAGGGTAGCTATTTGAGTACGGGAGGCGTGCGATCATACCCCTGCGCGTGCTTATCGGGAGGAGAGCCCTTTGACCTCCATCTACCGTCCACCTCTGTCCCAAGGTACCATTAATGGCGCCCGAGCCTCTGTTTAATGGCGTGGCAATGTCTCACTCGACTGAGATTTAAGAGAGAAAAAAGAAAATCTGAAAAGAAAATTTCGCACGGATCTTGATGTAAGATCCGACGGACCTATATAGCATCTACTATGACTTATAGCAAGATTGACGAATATATATAAGGACGACGAGAGTGGATAATAATTGTCTTACATAATTAGGAAGATAATTAAAAAAGCCACATGCGGCTACGCCCGAAATACACAAGGGCAAAAGAAGAAGGAAGACACATACAACGATCTAGCTCGCTGATCTCTACTTTCTTTATGCGCTGCAGGTCGCGGAGACTAGTTCTCGCGGCGGGCGATGATCTCTTTCATCAGTTTCATGTCCTTAATACGCTGCTTGGCAGCATCCATGGATTCCTCCACCAGCCTGTTGCGCTCGATGCGGAGCATGGCATTCTCGTCCATAAGTTTCTTGATGATGACGCCCGTCCTTTGCAACATGGCAGCGGTCTCCTCCTCCTGCTTCGCCCTTCCGGCGATCTTCGCCCTCAGCAGGTCGCGCTCGCCCCCGACCTTCGCATTGCCCTCACCGAGTTGCCGGATGAGACCGGTAGCCTCGTCCTGCATCCTCCCCCAGCCGGAGATCTGATCCATCTGGCTATGGACTATCGCATGCATGCGCCTGCTCGCGAGAAATTTTCCCAGGCAGCCGCGTGCGGCGGGACCTCCCTGTTGCTTCGGCGGCGCGGCGGGACATCTCTGCTGCATCCGCGGCGTGGCCGGACCAGTCTGCTACATCGACGGCGCGGCGGGACCTCCGTGCTGCTTCGGCGGCGCGGCGGGACCTCTATGTTGCTACTGCTATGCGGCTGGACATGTTGGCTGCTTTAGCGGAGAGGCGGGACATCTCTCGTGCTTCCTCTTCCATGCCCACCTCTCCCTGGTGGAAATCTCTCGACCCAGAACTCACACTGGCTATGGCTTGATTGTTTCTTGTGGATGAGGAGTTGAGGAGGAATGTGCAGTCATCTTAGCATAGTAGTATTTATAACCGAGTACTACTAATACGCTCCTAGGTGGGAAACCGTTTAGGTTGTGATCGGTGTGAACAGGTTTGCAATTAAATATAGCGTGGTAGTAGTACTAGTAATTTGGAAATGTGACGAGACGCGCTCAAGATTTATTGACGGTTCTAGTTTCGAAGTGCAGCACTATTCCCGGATGGCGTAACGTCGGCACGTTTTCTCGACCGTGGTGTAGAATATGCCATGGTACTACTAGTTCTTTTTCTACTGCTGTGTATGTGCAAAATCTGGCACCGTTGGATACATATCTTATGCTTGGCGTTCGACAGGAATAGCCTCGTGGCGAGCTATAGACTAGTCTTTTTTTCAGACGCATTACACCTATCTCTCGGGACTTCTCGCACGCACCATCACTGCTCCCTAGGCCGATGCCACCCACATACAGTTGTACTCTGAGAAGAGGTGCATGCACACACTCGTCCTCTCTCACACACGCATCTGTAGCTACGAATTGTAGTGTTCTCAACCATCCGATTGGCTCTATCATAGGTTTCATGTTGCTCCTTGGCCTTGAGATTGAGATGTTTTAAACGCGGAGGCTAAGATGGAGGTGCGAGGTTTTTGTTAATGTGCGGGCTGCACACGCCACCAACACGACACGAGCTTCGTCTGCCTGGTGCGCATGCAGTCGGGTGAGTTGTCCAAGTATAGACACAACCAGTCCCTCGTTGGTATCCGCGCCTCGACTTTGGCTGGTCATAGTGGAGAGTAACATAGACCAGTTACTAGTCTATGTTACTAGTACCTTCATAGTGGGTAGTGTCATATAGGAGTACGTAGTAGTATATGCATAGTTTTGCTCCATGGCGCAATCCATCGATACTACTATTATACAAATGTATACATTTTTTAAAAGGCTAGAGGGCAGGTAGTCTAGCTTGGTCCTTTTCACGAGAGGCGGGGGCCTTTGTGATTTGACGGCTCATTACTGCTGGAAGGCGGGACCTTGTGATTTGACTGCTCGTATAAATGTGTTGAAGACCTGAGGAGGAGCAAAGAACCATGCGGTATACTCAAGTTTTCCACTGGAGTACGATGGAGGAGCACGAAACACGGCAGCCCAGTGCCATATCCTCTACTCTCTACTCTTATTATATATTACTAGCAGGAGGCATTGTTCTATTGGCGATAAAGAATGATCTAACTTGCTAGTCATCTCATTTTTAGCATTTTTAACACCCGAAGCAAAATAAGAAACACAGGAGCAAAAGAAGAAGGAGGATTATCACCCCAAAAAAAACAAGGAAGACGCACACACAAGTCTGGGGCGCTGCTCTCACTACATGAAGGGTTGCTGGCCGCGGAGTCGTAACTGCTTCTTCATCGCCTCCACGACCTCTGATAACCCACAAGTATAGGGGATCGCAACAGTTTTCGAGGGTAGAGTATTCAACCCAAATTTATCGATTCGACACAAGGGGAGCCAAAGAATATTCTCAAGTATTAGCAGTTGAGTTGTCAATTCAACCACACCTGGATAACTTAGTATCTGCAGCAAAGTATTTAGTAGCAAAGTAATATTTTTGGTGTTTTGTAGTGATTGTAACAGTAACAATGGAAATGTAAATAAGCAAAGAACAATATGTGAAAAGCTCGTAGGTATTGGATCGGTGATGGAGAATTATGCCGGATGCGGTTCATCATGTAACAGTCATAACATAGGGTGACACAGAACTAGCTCCAATTCATCAATGTAATGTAGGCATGTATTCCGAATATAGTCATACGTGCTTATGGAAAAGAACTTGCATGACATCTTTTGTCCTACCCTCCCGTGGCAGCGGGGTCCTAATGGAAACTAAGGGATATTAAGGCCTACTTTTAATAGAGTACCGGAACAAAGCATTAGCGGATAGTGAATACATGAACTCCTCAAACTATGGTCATCACCGGGAGTGGTCCCGATTATTGTCACTTCGGGGTTGCCGGATCATAACACATAGTAGGTGACTATAGACTTGCAAGATAGGATCAAGAACTCACATATATTCATGAAAACATAATAGGTTCAGATCTGAAATCATGGCACTCAGGCCCTAGTGACAAGCATTAAGCATAGCAAAGTCATAGCAACATCAATCTCAGAACATAGTGGATACTAGGGATCAAACCCAAACAAAACTAACTCGATTACATGATAGATCTCATCCAACCCATCACCGTCCAGCAAGCCTACGATGGAATTACTCACGCACGGCGGTGAGCATCATGAAATTGGTGATGGAGGATGGTTGATGATGACGATGGCGACGAATCCCCCTCTCCGGAGCCCCGAACGGACTCCAGATCAGCCCTCTCGAGAGGTTTTAGGGCTTAGCGGCGGCTCCATATCGTAAAACGCGATGAATTCTTCTCCTTGATTTTTTTCTCCCCAAAAGCAAATATATAGAGTTGGAGTTGAGGTCGCAGGAGCTCCAGG